>NC_045157.1:7704992-7749992 GCF_900700415.2 Clupea harengus
TCAGTGATGGAAGTCATTGTGGGCCCATGACGCAATGACACGCATTGTGAGTGGAATCATTCACAACATCATTCAGTCATTAACATCCATAACACAATGCTGAATGTGATAAGAAGCAGATGTACAGCACATTGACTGGGTGGCACAGAGACAACAACAGCAGTGACTGCACCGTAACATGTGGTGGATGTTTCAAAAGGACGATGTCACTCCACAAGTGCGTCGGTATCAGTAAACAAAACCAAAATGCAAACAACCGCTAAGACAACCTCTAACCGGTGTCAAACAAAGACAAGGCAAAATCTCCCTCTTGATGTAAGCCGTTGACATTCCGCGTCGTAGCCTTTGAAGGCGACCCTGTCCTCGTCTTTGCTGGTAGAGAGCGCCTAAAGATATTTGTCAGCAGGAGGTTGTTTCTCAGTGCTAATTGGCTGGCATCTCTGCCCTCCGTACTCCCTGGCTGGGCTCACAGTGGAGAGCCTGTTGGAGAGCCAGCCAGGTAAATAATACTGTAACAGCGCTAATGATCTAAAGCCAGACACCCTCTTTCCCGCTGCTAAAGGTCACACACCGTTTGATCTCACACGGAAACACACATGGAGAGAACCAGAGGGGGGTATCTTTCTGTGTGTGTGTGTGTGTGTGTGTGTGTGTGTGTGTGTGTGTGTGTGTGTGTGTGTGTGTGTGTGTGTGTGTGTGTGTGTGTGTGTGTGTGTGTGTGTGTGTGTGTGTGTGTGTGTTTATCAGTTAGTCTGCATTACACCTGATACTCACCTGCAGATGTTGTACATTACAGACCTCAGTGGAGGTGTACATGCAGTATTGCACGTCTAAGATCATGTATGAAGCAACATGATGGTGATGGTGATGGTGATGGCGATACTGAGGACTGTTTCAGATGCCAGTTACTGTTCTCATAGCGTCGGCCAGGTTTGTGTTGCAATCCAGTGGACATGGATCTGTCATATGGTCATGATCATGAACATGATCAACACGCTTGGTCCACTCAAGTCTTCTTGGATAACAATGCCATGTCAAGTGACAAGAAATTAACATGTCCTGTCTCCAGGTCCTAAGACAGATCACCTGTCACCTACTCTACCTGTAGTTCACTGGATCTCCCGGCTCGATAATTGATCCAGCAAGCAACTGGTCATGGTCCTGAGATGCCATTTCATATGACTGCGTGTGTTATGTCTGCGTGTGCTATGTCTGCATATGCTATGTCTGTGTCTGCTATGTATGCGTATGCTACTGTATGTCTGCTATGTCTGCATGTGCTATGTCTGCTATGTTTATGTGTGCTATGTCTGTGTGTGCTATGTCTGCAGACACCCAATGTGAGTAAGGGGAAGTGTAAGCTAAAAGCAACCAGTGAATGAGGAGGAGAATGTGGCAGTGAGGAGTGCACTGAAGCATGTGATGTAGCATTAGATCTCCTATAATTGGGAGGAGGGGTGAGTGACAGCTGTCAATCATTCCCTTGGGCTCCTCCCGGACCTTATTTATAAAGCATCATATAAAACCAGTCCCAGGTGTGGCAGAAAAACTTTAATCTCACTATCAGTGTGGACCGTGAACTGGATACATCTCAAGTGGTCTGGAAAGCCATAACGTGCACATTATGTCCAACTTTCCCAGCTGAATTAAATTGAGAGCTTGAACTCACTGAGTTAGAGTGCAGACATGGTCTGAGAGACAGATATGATTCACTTTTCTGCCATGTATGGTGGGAGAAAAATATGACACACCATAGAAATTCAGACGGCAATTTTGAGAACATGGGAGACATTTTGTGTGTGTGTGTGTGTGTGTGTGTGTGTGTGTGTGTGTGTGTGTGTGTGTGGCCAATCTTGAGGCCTCATCATTTCAAATCCCATCAAGGCACATTCACTTCTTTTTGAAACTCGGAACAAATGAACAAATTCTGACATTGATTTCCACTGAATCACCAGCCTTCCACGCCATTGTCCTCTTCCATGGAAGCTGAGACTGCATTTCACGGCCTGAGGTGCCATCAGAAAGCAGACAAGCTGTCACCACATCAGCCCTTGACAGTGAAAGCCGTCTAATTCCACCGTAGGGAGCCCAGGATGACTGACTCGTAGCAGGCCCAATTATCTCTATTCAAGGGCTACATGCTATTTGTCGAAAGAGTTGCGAGAGCCCACGTGTTTGTGGTTGATTTACACTTGTTTGGGTAAGAAAATCCATTGTTTGTTTGAAAAGTCTCCCAATCTGTAATTCTCTTTTTTTCCTTTTATTTGTGCTTATTTATTTATTTTAAATCCTCATCTGTTGAAGAAAAAGCACTTATATCTTTCCAGAAACTTCTATTAGCTTAAAAAAAAAATCATGTTATCGTTTACTGCATTCAAATATTCTGCTGTTTGGCGTAGTTTGTTGCAGTGTTCAAAATTCTGCTTCATATCTCACACTGCTCAGTGGAGCTTGTCAGCTGCTGTGTTTATATGGGCTAAATTGTGTTTAATCAGGGACATAATTGCACGTCTGCAATATTTTCCATGAACTGAATTGAACTTAGTTTCTCTTTATCTTCAAAAGTTGTACAATATTACGGCTTGGCTCGTGGGGAAGTCTCAAACATACTGAAACAGACACTCCAGGCCCACCTCGTAGCGTCTTTTATTAAATTACATTTCGGGAAGATCCTTCAGATAACTCCTGAAATGCTTTGGAAGATTTATTGGTGGTTATGACAAAGCACTTGTTTTAATGTCCAACACATTCTCAGGAGAAATGGGTAGAATATTTTTTCAGCAGTTGTGTTCATTTTTTGCCAAATAAATGTAGATTTCCTAACTCCATTGATAAAGGATAGGGGATGCGGTTAATAGTTCCAAACGATCCCCTTCATATTCCCTTAGAGATTTGATTGAGGCAGTACGCAGAGGGTCAGTGGGACTGATGTTCTGAGTCAGAACCGCTCTGCTTCCCAACCACTGGATCCGCTCTGCTTCCCAACCACTGGATCCGCTCTGCTTCCCAACCACTGGACCCGCTCTGCTTCCCAACCACTGGACCCGCTCTGCTTCCCAGCGAGCCAATGACCCAGGGGTACAGCTGGTCGAACGAGGCGTTTGGATTGGTTTAGCAATCTCATATGCTGGTAACACTTTTCCCATCGACATTTAGGTCATATTTACCATGATTGGTAGACTGATGACTATTAACTGTAAATCTATAAAAATGTACTTACTGTGAATCTTTGGTACCCTGACACTAACCCTAACTCTTATGTCATTTACACATAATTATTTATTTTCACATGGTCAGCGCTGGCAAACTATGTTTAAGTTCAGTTTTACCTGATTTCCAATGCTATGATAGTCTCCAATGCTATGATAGTCTCCAATGCTATGATAGCATCCACTGCTATGATAGGATCCACTGCTATGATAGGATCCACTGCTATGATAGGATCCACTGCTACTCCACAGCTAGGATAGCCTCCACTGTCAACAATTTGGTCCGCTAAAATGGGAGTGGTTAGTTCCCTGCAATCACATGCCCCTAAGCCAAATAAATCCCCTTGGATGCCCTCCTGACCACAATGAACACAGTGATGTATGAGGTCTGCAAACCTAATCAGATTCTCCAATAAAGTAACAAACTACTGAACAGGAACGCAGAGGAAACAGGCTGCCGTATATTAAAGAAAGGAATAAAAAAGTAATATGAGTGATGTTTGAGCCAAATTTCCCCAGGGTTTGGAGTGATTTACACTTTTAATTCTAAGGACTCGGTTCTAAGCAGTCCTTCCTCGAAAGCCCTCTGTGTAACACTCTCTCCGCGTCTCTCTGCTGCCTCTGACCCCGACGCTAAACAATCAGAATGCCAAAGGTGCACAACCAAATAGAGTGCCACGAGTTATTACGTGGCTCTGTGTGATAACCTCTGAATTGCACAAACTTCATAAAAATGACTCAGACTATTAGCACTCTCATATTTGTTCAGCAGAACATTCAGAAAAAAAGGACTCCACTTTTTTTGTTGCTTTCTTTTTCTTTTTTTTCCTTGCCCGTAGCCCCTCTCCTATCAAAGCACTGGCTGCGCACAGACGAGATGGGAAAGCGCTTTATAATTCCACTGCTGGGAAAGGTCACTGTTGCCACTGCAGTGCAAATATGATTTCCAAAAAGTTATTTTCTAGTTCGCTGCTCCGTGACTCCTCAGTACTTTGGTTAAAAAAAAAAAAAGTAAAACAAACAAACGGCTTTAATCACTGGCAATGCCCCTTCTTTCCTAATTAACGAAAAAAGAGAAAAAAAAGGAGCGTAAGAGAGAAAGAGAGAATAAACTTGAGAAAACAAGGAGCAAGACATGACTGACAGGAGCGACAGGACTCAGGGAGCCACGAGGCGAGGTGTGCCCAGGGAGACAAGCTCCCTCCGTGGACTCAGAGCGACTCCCTCTGGATGCGAAGGGGACTGCGGACTCAGAGCACACAGCGCAGTCAGTCTGGTTTGGGTACGCCGAGCCTGTGAACACTGGAGGATGAGAAGGGGGCAGGCTGGGCGTTTGGGGAGTGTGTTTGTTTTGTGGCCTCGAGGTCTTCACTGCAAATTCTGCAACTTTAGTTTCTCAGTTTCCCGCTCCTAACCCGCACTGTGAATCACAGGCACATCTGTTTGGGAGGGCGCACGGTAAAACGGTGTTAATTCCTGTGCCCGTTGGGAGGGCACACGGTAAAACGGTGTTAATTGCTGTGCCCGTCGGCGTGGCGGCAGAGGCGGCGCCGGGGCGGGGGGCTCATGGCAGTGGTGTGAGCTCCTCTGCTACTCTGCTGCCACTGGTGTTGCCAACTGGAACCGCCTGTTTATAAAACCCCCATCCTCATCTGTGAACCAGCGTCAGTTACTAATTTTTACGACACCGCAGAGTCTACTGCTATCACAAATGATGCAGGACATATTTCTATGTGGAAATCCACTGTGTGACTGGATGGTGTTCAGGTTGAAGCAGACATGCTCGATACGTGTGTGCATTTGTTGATTTTGATTCAGTGTAGAAGTGCGGCATGAACCGTCCCCACTGTCGCCTGTCAGTGAGCTGACAAGAGTCACACAGGAGAAGGATGGTGGCAGATTGGGACCAAACCAACTGGGAAACTACAAAGGCCTCAGAAGGCTTCACACTCCAGATGGTTCACTTGTACACCAAGCAGGCTGGGCACTCGATGCCAACTGGAGCTGTCACATGCCAGCTGTCAATCATGTGGCTACTTGCTATGCCCACACAGAGGGCATCTCGGTTTACAGACTGCGCCATTGGGCCTGTCTATCTGCAGTCCGGAGAGACTAATTCACCTGTGCAAAAAAGAGTTTTCTTTTCAAAACTCAGTATGGGTGGCTTGCAAATCTATCAGGTGTCAGTGGTGTTATTGCTTTTTGCAAAGGAAAAAGAGAAGTTAAGTAACCCCTTTTAGTGCCCCTGATGACTAACAAGGAGAGCGGCGCTGTGACAGGGTGGCTGAACAGGGTGGCCTCTCGCTTTCCCACCTAAACTTTTTCAACAGGAGCCGTTTTAATTGGCTTTGACCTTTCGGTTCACCTCTACGTTTGTCATCACCGCTGCGAGCGAGTCGGAAGAACGGAAGAGAGGAGTTCAGCGGAGGAGTGTGTGGCTCTTCCTGACTCTGGCCCTGTCAGAAGGAAATACTCTCTCCTTCTCTCTGTTCATGAAAACAGCCCCTTGCTTGGTTCACCTAGTCTCCTCCTATTCATTACGGCCTGATGAAGCAGGAGGGACCTGAACCTGGTCAGCTCACTCCTGAACTCACTGACAGCTGTGCCTGCTTGATTTTCTCCACGGGCGTCACGCTGCCCACATTCAACTCAATTATATCAGTGTTCGGCCAACTGGGCCAGTCTGTTTTCGCCAGAATCCTGATAGTGGCTTTGTATGCAAGGTCCTGCGGTCATGAAGGGGGATGTGGAAACAAAAGTTGCTTTATGTGTCGGGGGAAAAAAGAGAAGAGAATGAAACTGCCGGGAGATGAAGGAACATGGCCTGTGGAGAGACTGATACACACTCACCACTCACACACACACACATACACACACACACACACACACACACACACAAACACACACACACACACACACACACACACACACACACACACGCGCACACAAACTGCTGGGAGGTGAAGGAACATGGCCTGCGAAAGGCCTGTGGAGAGACTGACTTGCTCATCTTTAAGGTACGATCGTGCAGACTCTTGATGAAGTGTGAGGACACGACCCTGCTTCTCTCAGGTGCTCCGTCGACAACCCTGCGGTGCTTTGGGAGAAAATGGCCTCCGCCCGCCTGCCTGCCTACTCTCTCAGTGCAGAGCCTTGACCAGTCGGCACAAGACTGGGTTTTTTATTTTGTTAAATGTTTTTATTTATTATTTATTTAGTTTTTGTGTGTGGGTGCTCAGGCTGTCAGCGAGGTGATCACCCACACATTTAAAACAGCAACGCAGCTGAATAGGGTTCACCTGTCCTCTCTGTTTCTGCTGCTTGTGTTGAAGCCAAGAAGGCCGAGATGGGAGAGGGGAATCTCAAATGCCAAGAATCTCAGATTAAAGGAGGACGGTTGGTTAAGAGAGAGGGAGGGAGGGAGGGAAGTAGAGAGAGAGAGAGAGAGAGAATGTGAATAAGAGGTGCAGAAAAAGAAAGAGTGAGGGAACAAATAGAAGAGCGAGTAACACAGCGAGAGAGCAAGTGAGGGAGAGAGAAACGATGAAAGAAGGCCGATATGGGAGAGGAGTCTCAGACAGACAGTAGCTAAGCAGATGAGTGTGCTTAAAGGCGCAGTGTCTAATTTTTGTTAGCAAAAGCACAAATGTTTCTGGACTTGTCATAACGAGGAGCAGTGAGAAAAGGCCAGTGTCTGAGCTGAGTCTTCAGATGTTTTATGCATTTGTTTTTCAGTTTATTTTGGTTTCCGGCCTTCTCAATTACATCATGTTCGCGCATCTGGATGTATTTTGAATTTTATTCATACCTACACATCCCACCTTTAAGGAGGTGTGTGAAATCTCATATTATAGATGAATCATGTTGCATCCTGTGGCCTGCACTTTTGTGGTAAGAAGAGTAATTATCATGGAGGATACGTGTGTGGTGTAGGTACACCTGGAATGGTCCATTGTGTTTGACTTTAATCAGTAGCTTGCGTCTGATTTCAGCCGGAACCTACATCAGACTTTACCTGTCATAAAAATGTAACCTGATGCATTTCTTAACCACGCCCACCTGAGCGTGGATAATAGCCGCATCTCCCCAGATGTGACTCTCTCTCTGTACCGGCGCCCACCTGGCCAGGACCTCTCTCTCTTTCGCCGGCCTTCCAGCCAGGCGCACACGCTCTTTGACCTCCTCTCACCTCAGGCATCGCCTGCACACGGTGAAGAACTACTCTCTTTGTTCTCACTTCTTACGGCCGACATACGCCTAAGATCTCAGTCACTGAACTGATAAGTGAGACGCAGTAAGTTTAGCGAAAGCAGCTAACAACAGACCTGCTAGCTAACTCTACCCAACGGGAACAGAAGGCAACTGCAACGTTCTGAGCGATCAAATCCTCCGACCTAAACTGCAGTAAAACAGAGACATCACAGCAAGGACAACTTTCTCCATTTACGGACGGCATCATCTCTTCTCTGCCTCATCCACGTCGGACCAGCACAACATTTTTCCCAAAGGACTGGTAACTGACATTAACTGGGCATTTAGCTATCCTAGCTATTCACAACCTGGCTAAGCATAAGACTGTTTACATGCCATTGTTCATGTGTTTCATATGTTTTGTTTACTGAACGTAACTGTTTATATATATGTTCATTGTTAGCTGGTAGTTGGCTTCGCCACACCATCTAAGGGTTATCGTTAGGATTGCTTCTCAGACACATCGGGTCTTGCATGCATCACTAACCATTTCCCTCTTTTCTAACATGGCATCTTAATCGCGCACGATTACATATACATTGGCCTTCACATAGCCACACACGCGAAGAGAATACTCGAACTTCGCGCTGCATATAGGCTCGTCCTTGTTCACATCACATGTATGTTCGCGTACGTGCACACACATGCACGCGGAACTACGGTGATCAGACAAAGGAACACACACACACATTCTTTCTGGCGCGCTCCTAACAGCGCAACCCCGAGCTCACAAGCTCACACACACACTCCCTCTCGATTACACATACACCTATTCCTTCAATTCATTAGTTAGTTGCATTTAGCTACATTACATATTGTGTGTTATTTTCTTATCATTGTGTAAATAAATACTTTGATTATATACGCTGTTTTATTTAATGTTGCACAAGAGTGGACGTTGCCAACCTCTTCTATTCAGAATTCTAATGACCTTCAACTATACTATTAGTAAGGTAACTTTGGTTGTAGTTATTAATTTAATTATTAATCAGAGTTCCAAATTGATAGTATAATATATTTTATGAGACTGATATATTTAACGAGACTGATTTGTGGATTATCATTATTTTGACCACGTGGAGGACACTACACTTTGTGTGGCGCCCCCTAGGTGTTCAACTTAATTGATCTGCCTTTGTGTTGAATGGTTGATGCCTGTCCAATCGGGTGAGATTACCAACATATTGTTGCTGTTGCAAAGACAGCACCAGTGTGTCTTGGTGGCCCTCGCAAAGACGGTATCACAATTTACACACAATTGCACCCACATTCACCCGGCTCCTGCTCACAGGGTAAGTTACCTACATAGTCTGGTACTCCCATGTGAGGCTGGTACCAATTTCACCTACAGTGGGCAAGACTCCCAACTACCCGTAGAAGGTGAATAGTGTGCTCGCTATATTCTTGTATGAAAGTTTGCAAACATCTTCACATAAAGTTTACTCCAGATAAAATAAATGAAAACCACAATTAAAGGCAGCACACAAGGGAAAATGTCAGTGCATTAAACCTGGGGTTATTTAAATGTTAGCATATCTCGTCCTGTGTTTTTTTTTAAACGCTTAGCTTAACTGTTGTACTGTGTGCATTAACCTGCATTAGACTGCAGGCCATTTGTTTGATTATGAGTTTGAACCCAGACCCACATGGCATTCGCCGCCTTGATGCGGAAGCCTGTGGATGTTTATGTGAGCGAACCCAGCGCGTGTCACAGGTTGCTGATGTTCGGCGCGACGGGCGCTTGACTGACACGTGGCATTTCGTCCCGAAAGAGCCCGGGAGGAGTCGCGTGGCCCCAGGTCCCCGCGGGACGTTTGCGGGGCAGTACCGTCCACCCCTCGGAAGTGGTCGAAACACATTCTCCGAGAGGAGCCCCAGAGCCTTTGTTCTAATTAACCCTCTTAATGGGTTCAGCGGGCGCCCACTTCCACACTCGATGGAGCCCATCCTGTGCGCCGTAATTCTAATAACGCACAGAGGGGGAATGGGGAACAGAATGCCAAGAGGTGCAAGGTCTCACAGTATGGTTTAATATAGCTCAGATACCCACAGCACTCTCTCATGTCTCTCTCTCCCTCTCTCTGTGTCTCACACACACACACTTCAGTTAATAGAGTGCATGAGTTGCTTATCATGCCATTGTGCTGTATATGTGTGTGCGTATCTGTGTGCGTGTGTATTTGTGTATCTGTATATGAATGTGTATGTGTATGTGTATGTGTATGTGTATGTGCATGTGTATGTGTATGTGCATGTGTATGTGTATGTGTATGTGTATGTGTATGTGTATGTGTACGTATGTGTATGTGTATGTGTATGTGTATGTGTATGTGTATGTGTATGTGTATGTGTATGTGTATGTGTATGTGTATGTGTCTGTATATGCAAGTTTGATAGAACATTAGTGATAAACTTTTCTGCCACACATAGTACGCTCAGATGAATTCCTGTCTTGGCTCCGAGATTGTTGACGTCTGAAAACCAAAAAGCATGTTTAGATTTCAGAGGGTGTTTTTTGGTGTGTTTGTGTGTGGGTGTGTGTGTGTAAGTGCCATGTGTGCGTGTGTGTGTGTGTGTGTGTGTGTGTGTGCATGTGTATGTGTGTGGAATGAAAACACTTGTCAATCAAATGTTAGTTATATCACAGAGACTCAGATAGAAGTTGACTCTGGGCCAGAATAACACACACTCTCTCGTGGGCACATGGAGCAAGCACTCCAGTGCTGCCAAGTTCCCTAATTACACACAGCGTAGGATTAACAGCCGTGCCGTGCAACATATAATGAACGTATATTCCTTTATATACATATTCATGTCAAATACATTTGGTCCTTCTTCTGCCTCTCTTCTTCGTGGGTGTGTGTGTGAGTGTGTGTGTGTGTGTGTGTGTGTGTGTGTGTGTGTGTGTGTGTGTGTGTGCGTGTGTGTGTGCGTGTGTGTGGGAGTGTGTGTGTGTGTGTGTGTGTGTGTTTGGGCAGATTGAATAGGTCTATAGATTTAACCTCCCTCGCCTCCTTTTAACATTTCTGAGGCCAACACACATTACCCAGGGCAATTATTACCACTACTCTGCGCTACACTGCGACTTATTGTGTGTGGTTCAATAGCCCAGGGCTTTTAGTATTGAGTCCTATTACAGTAGGCTAGACCTCCAAACCCAATCAATACACCGCCGCAAACATAAGAGCCTCTTTTTTTTCCTATCAGGCACTTGTGTGTGTTTATTTATATATATATATATATATATATATATATATATAAATACAGAGAGAGAGACAAATGGAAACATTACACAAAATATCTGCAAGTCAAAGATGTCAGTGTTTGTTTCAGCATCCGTCCGCCACACACACCCCCAACACACACACACACACACACGAGTGAGCAAGCACAGAAAGCCAGCAGGTCAGAGATGTAATGGGTGAATGTGGAGAGGGATGCGTGGGTGAGGGCAGTCTCCTGTTTCCAACCTCATCTCTGATTCCAGGCTCTCTGAGCTGTGGTAGTGAAGTGGTTGTTCTGTTTACTTTAACGTAATTACCGGAGATTCACGTCAACATAAACACTCTCCTGGGGTGTATGTGCTGGAACAGTTTGTGCGTGTGTGTGTGTGTGTCTGTATGTCTGTGCACTGTATGCCCATATTTGCATTGCAAGTAACAAAAATGCAGCAATGAAACGAAAAGAAAGAAAAACATTCAGTTGTTGGAGAGAAGAAACTAAACGGCTATGACCGGGTGCTTCCTCTCCACCAGGACTGTGTAGTATGATCTGTTCTTCGGCGAATTGGCTCCACTCGTCTCTGCACTGGCAGCCGGGTCCCCTGCGACTCTCAGCTTTCTACATATTGTGGTGGCAATGATAACACTCCCAAAAATAACGTGTCAGGGGACTTAAACTGTGACTCGCGCATTAACACTGCTCGCAGTTCTTATCTCCGTCGAACATTAAACAATTGAGATTGAAGTACTGAGCAGAAATGTGCAAAATCTGTTAAACATCTAAACAAAGAGGGGATGCAGATAGCAGCCGTCTCGAGCTCTGATCTGACGGGGGCCTTGCCTGTGCCAGAGCCTTCTGTTATCTGTGAGAGCAGGAAGTGACTCACCATTTAATGGAAGATGGTATTATCCACGCTCTCTGCAGTGCTAGCTGTGCGCTAACCCAGGCGCTATCTCCCCTCTCTGCTAAGATCACTAAAGTGGAAACAAAGAGAGAGAGAGGGGGGAAAAAAACGCTGTTATTTTTCTGTTCTGTGGAAAGCTGGGCCGTGCTATTCTTATGTCTCGTCCAGGTCGTCGCAATGCCATGCTATCGCTGGATGTAACAATCAGGAGACAAAACACTGCTGCTCGGTCACCGAGCAGCATTAGAAGATTTCCTCTGCACTGCCCTCTTTAAATTGGCAAGTCCGCAATTCATTAAAAAAGATTCTTATGTCTACCTAAGGCGTTAACTGGCCTCTGTCCAACACCTCTTAAAGACTTAATACGTCCCCACTTTTCAGCCAGCATTCTTCACTCACAAAGCGAAGGCCGTGTTGTTATTCTATGAGTGGCAATAAAGTAGACGGGGCGAGACAGCTTTAGGTGCGGAGCCCCTTGCGTGCCTTTTGTCGACTGATGGGTATTTTAAAGTGAAAAACATTAAAGGTAACTTTGCCTGATAAATGAAAATGCCTCTCTAACCCTGAGTACTCACTCATTACACACTAGATAGTCTGTAGAAATGCCTCTGTAACCCCTGAGTACTCACTCATGACACACTAGATAGTCTGTAAGTGTGTTGGCTTAGCAGGGCACCATAACCTGAAGCATCGTGAGAAATTACTACGCCTTAATTGAGGCTCTGAAGACTGACCTCACCCACGCATCCCTCTCCATATTCACCATTTGCATCTCTGACCTGCTGCCCCTCCATGCTCACTCAGTCGTGTGTCTGTGTGTGTGTGTGTGTGTGTGTGTGTGTGTGTGTGTGTGTGTGTGTGTGAGTGTGTGTGTGGGTTGGTGGGGAGGGGGGCTCTCCATGCTCACTCAGTCGTCTGAGTGTGTGTGTGTGTGTGTGAGAGCTCACTCAGTCGTGTGAGTGTGTAGGTGTGTGTGTGTTGGGGGGGGTTGTGCGGCACACGGAGCAGCGCAGCAGCTGGCTTCAAGAGGAAATCAAAGGGCTTCATCGGTGGCTCCTTCATGCAGTCGCTCACTCCACTTTCAAGGGAAGGAAAAGTTGACGCCGGATCTTGAGACTTGGGGCCTTCTCCTCCTCTCTGTAAAAGCTCTTCTTGTGGCTGAAGAGACGGGCGGCATGGAGAAGTGGGACTGCCCACAGAAATTAGTTTTTGACCTGGTGCTCCAGAGAAGAGGCCCCACACGCCCACCACTCGTTTGGTGGCCCGCCAACCTCATTACCGGCATCCTGGAAACTTAATTAACGGCAGGCCCGAGGGTGGCACCGGTGGTGGTGTCAGCAGCCATGGCGACAGCGACCAGGTCAGGGGACGGGGATGGGAATTGGATGGAGAGCAGGGCGGCTAATGGAGAAACCCATTTCCTGCACATCCCTCAGGACTGCATGCCCACGCCCTCATCAGAGCCTTCTGATGCCCACGCCCTCATCAGAGCCTTCTGATGCCCACGCCCTCATCAGAACCGCCTGAGGCCCACGCCCTCATCAGAGTTCTCTGAGGCCCCCACCCTCTTCAGAGTTCTCTGAGGCCCACGCCCTCATCAGAGCCATCTGATGCCCACGCCCTCATCAGAACCGCCTGAGGCCCACGCCCGCATCAGAGTTCTCTGAGGCCCCCACCCTCTTCAGAGTTCTCTGAGGCCCACGCCCTCATCAGAACCGCCTGAGGCCCACGCCCTCATCAGAGCTCTCTGAGGCCCACGCCCTCATCAGAGTTCTCTGAGGCCCACGCCCTCATCAGAGCCGCCTGAGGCCCACGCCCTCATCAGAGCCGCCTGAGGCCCACACCCTCATCAGAGCCGCCTGAGGCCCACGCCGAAACACCCCTCCGCTCAGGCTCACACACTCCCAGCTGCAGCGTCTACCTACGCCATCATCACTGATGTCAACACGCTGCCACTCTTTATGGAAAAACACCCATATATCCTGCATGCGGGCCGTACATGTTGTAGACATGCATGCCAACATGACAGATGACTCTATGTGATCAATTTACATTGGGAGTACTATTCCATTTCCTCAGGATATGTTCAAATGAAATGTCATTAATAATCATGGTGAATGATCAAAACATTCTAATACATCACAAAGCACATGGGCAACTGAATGTAAATGTAAATGCAACTGTTTATCTGGCCATAAGTAGCATTTGATTCATACCACTTTGGTGCATGTCATTTTTCTGCAACGTTTCAGGCCTCGACACAGATACAGTAGGCTCTCCCTAATTTACGATCTCCTAAGATTAAGTGTGCATTTGAAATATTGACTGATGCCATTGGTGAGTGTGTGGACCAACGCTATGGCTATCTGCTCTAAGCCTGCATATGCATCATCTGAATGTATGGTTTAGCTTTAAAAGCGCCTACAAATATTCTTAATGAGTAGATGCATCTGGTGCGGGGGAACGATGTGGAAAAGTGTGTTTGTACTCACGCAGAGCCGGAGTGACTGGCCGTCTCGGAAGGCCTGTGGAGATGAGGAGAGATGGATTAGATGAGCCACAGAGAGGAAGTGGAGGAGGAGGAGGAGGATGAGAGATGATGTGGTCCGTTGCCATGGAGGGGCTGTGCGAGGATAGAGATGATTCACGGAGGAGAGTACAGGATGGAGATGCAACTAGCGAAGAGAGGGTACATCTCTGTTATTAAAGCACAGGCTAATGCTGAGCTCAGACAGTGGCAAAATGAAAGAGTGTGTTTGAGAGTGGGAGAGGGGGATAGAGAGGAAGAGACAGAGTGAGAGAGGGAGAGATGGAGGGATGTTTCAAGGCAGCTGTCATTCCAGCCCTGTGTTCTCACTGCCACCTACTCCTCTTCTGAACATAGAGAACAAATATCCGCTCTCTCTCTCTCTCTCTCTCTCTCTCTCTCTCTCTCTCTCTCTCTGCCTCTCCCGCTTTCTCTCTCTCTGCCTCGCTCGCTTTCTCTCTCTCTGCCTCGCTCGCTTTCTCTCATTCTGTTTCTCTCGCTTTCTCTCTCTCCTCGCTCTCACTCCTGTCCATTCACTCAATTACTTCTTTTTCATTGTGTCTCTTTTTTTCTCTTGCCCACATCACTCTGTCTTTTACTTTGGGTCTTCTTCTAAAAGCCTTCTTTTCTCTTCTCTCTCTGCCCCCCTCTTAGTCTCTCCTCACTGTGTGTGTGTGTGTGTGTGTGTGTGTGTGTGTGTGTGCGCGTGTTTGTGTGTGTGTGTGTGTGTGTGTGTGTGTGTGTGTGTGTGTGTGTGTGTGTGTGTGTGTGTGTGTGTGTGTGTGGGAGCAGATGAGAGTGCTGGTGTGACAGACACAAATGGACCTGAGCTAAATGTGTAATTAATGACTTCTGGGAAGAGCTGAGATGGAAGGTCAGAGAGACAACAGAGCAGAGAATGCCGGATGAGGAATGGTATCCTCGAATGCATGTGGGCACTGAATACACACACACACACACACACACACACACACACATGTATATATATACACAAACACACAGGCAGAGCACACAGCTGGTTTTATAATACTGCTTCACGGGCAGACACAAGCTAATTGTTCTCATGCATGCTATAATGATCCCAATAAAATAGCCTGTAGAAAACCCCAATCCTATGTGCAAACACACTCTTCCCCTGCAAACACACCCTTCCCCTGCACACACACTCTTTCCCTGCACACACACCCTTCCCCTGCATCGCCCTCACAGTCCTCTACTCCACCGTAGCTCATAACAACACCGTGAGGTGAAAGATGATTCACCACCTATGGCCCGGTAGCTCAGAGGTGGCCTACATGAGGATACCCCACATAAGAATGGGTCCTTGCCAGAGTCGGCAATAATCTGGGTTCATTTCCATACACCCATGAGACCACAGACCCCCCCCCCACACACACACACACACACACACATACACACACGCTGTACACACACACACACGCCATACACACACACACACACACACACACACACACACACGCCGTACACACACACACACACACACGCCGTACACACACACACGCCATACATACACACACACACACACACACACACACACACACACCCACACACGCCGTACACACACACACGCCATACACACACACACACACACACACACACACACACACACATACACACACACCCACACACGCCGTACACACACACACGCCATACACACACGCCATACACACACACACACACACACACACACACACACACACACACGCGCCATACACACACGCCATACATATACACACACACACACACACACACACACACACACACGCCATACACACACACACGCCATACACACACGCCATACACACACACACACACGCCGTACACACACACACACACACACACACACGCCATACACACACACACGCCATACACACACGCCATACACACACACACACACACACACACACACACACACACACACACGCCATACACACATGCCATACACACACACACACACACACACACACACACACGCCATACACACACACACGCCATACACACACGCCATACACACACACACACACACACACACACACACACACACACACACCCCACCCTAAACAGTGCCATCGCCCCACCCCCGCCACCCTCCTTCCCTTTACACAGCCATTCGTCAAGCTCTGCAATTAACACCAAGTGTCATATCAAAACACAGAGATTACCCCAATCCTTCTGTAACAAGATTTGCCCATTTCCGACTTTTATACTTCTCTTGTAACCCCCTCCTCATCCCCTTTCTGTCCATTGCTCTATCTCCCCCTCTCTCTCTCTCTCTCTCTCTCTCTCTCTCTCTCTCTCTTTCTAGTCCCTCTCCCTCTTCTTTCCCATTCTCTCTTTCCAGTCTTAATTGAACTGGCAGGGGAGGGGGCGGTGGGGGCACTACCTGATTAGGCAGCTACACTCAGTGGTGGCCGTGATGGCAAATCCATCTTGTAATAAAACTGAGATGGATTATTGCTTTTTCTGCAGAGCAGGCAGACAAGAGCCTGCCGCTTTTCAGCGCTCCTTATTGCAGCACATAAATCCATTAGAGGGGCCACGGAGGCTTTGGTATTTATCTCATATCTTGCTCACACGCCATACACACACACACACACACCATACACACACACACACACACACCACACACACACACACACACACACACACACACGTCACACACACATGGTCACAATCATATAGACTTCCTCTTTCTCTCCTATATAATCTATACAGCACACACACAAACACAGCTACACACACACACACACAGATACACATATACACATACCCCCCCCCACACACACACACACACACATACACACAACTATACAGACACATGCACACACACACATGCACACATGCTCACACACACAACTATACACACACATGCACACACACATACAGACACACACACACACACACACACACACACACACACACACACACATTTATATATATATATATATATATATATATATATAAGATAAGATTCTTGTATAAATACACCTTTCACACCTTTCAGTGCTGAGGGATTGTTTAGAGTATTTCACACGTCCACATCTGCCCCCTCACTGTGCTCCATCTCTCTGTCTCCTCTGCTCCCTCACACACACACACACACACACACACACACACACACACACACACACATACACACACACACACACACACACACACACACACACACACACACACACACACACACACATACACACACACACACACACACACACACACACACACACACACACACACACACACACACACACACACACACACACACACATACACACACACACACATTCACACACACATCTGCCCCCTCACTGTGCTCTTATCTCCATCACCTTCTCTCTGTCTCCTCTGCTCCCTCACAGTGTGTCTCTAGTCGCTGTTCACTGAAGAAGTCCACTCTCCCTCAGTCTCTCTCTCTCTCACACACACACACACACACACACACACACACACACACACACACACAGACACACAGTCCTCTTTACAAGAAGGCGTGGATGCTGACATTCGAGGTGGATATAAATATTACCGCATCAGAGACAAACATTTGATGTTGCATTTACACACCCACACCTGCATGCATACCATACACACACACACACACACACACACACACACACACACACACACACACACACACACACACACACACACACATAACCACACACCTGCCCATCTGTTTAGGGCGAGCAGCTGCTTCAGCGCTCCGCTCTGTGTTCTTTTTAATTTCTCAAGGGCCTGCTGGAGAAGGTGCGGACCATCTTCCCTCGCCCACTTTCCCTGAGAACCAGTAGCCCATAGGCTCAGCAGCCGCAGCAGCCGCAGCAGCAGCAGCCCACCACCTCTCACTGAGGGACACAGAAAAGTCCACATTAAAGTTCTCCCACTCTCCTCCTCCTCTCGGCGGCGGCCTCTATACTGAGCGATGGCTTTGAATCCTGCTCACGTCCAGGCACCAAACCTTTTCATCCTGAGTTCATTTAGACTACATTCCATCCCCTTCTCTGAGAGGCAAAAAAGAAAGGGGGGAAAAGTGAAAGAGGGATAGGGCTCTAAAGAGGTGGGTGACAGAAGAAAGAAGAAAGTGATGAATTTTTTCGCAGTCATTTAACTAAATCAAATGACTCGCTTTGAATGGAGAAGAGGTGGTTTTAGATCCCCTCTTATTTGAAATGAAAAATGCCATTAATATTCCAGCGCTTCCTCGCGGGCAAGGTAACTGACGACCTCCTGTTAACTTTATCTTCTGTCACTTAAGCTCTGGAGATGGGAGGGCGGCAGGGGGGGGTCTTGACTTCAGACACGAGAGAGTGCGTTTGATTCCAGCGAAATCACTCATGCCTCTACAGTACAGACAGACATGACCTCTTGGATGCCTTAGCCTTCATTCAGGCCCAGTGCTACCATTGAGGACACCGAGGTCCTGCCCTCAGTGTGTTATTCCATTACAAGGGGAGCAGTTGCTTTAGCAAATATCAGCTTAGCCCATTATGACCCAAGGCACACTCTAAAAAAGCATTCTAGAACCTAAGGCATTGTTTGAAAACAATCTCCTAAAACCTTTCTGAAAAACATAACAGAAACATTCAGTAGCTAAAACCTTTCTTTCTCAGCCTCTGTAACAGATAGAAACGTGAATGTAAATGATTGCATTTTCCCTTATTTTTCATTTGTTAATCAGTAAACAGAAATTAATAACATAACAGATTATAATAATGTTTTGCTGTTAGGCACTTTGAGCTGCATTGTTTTGCATGAAAGGTGCTATACAAATTAGGTTTATTATTATTATTATTATTATTATTATTATTATTATTATTATTATTATATATAAAAAGTGGCACTGTAATAAATGTCATCATCAAGCCTTCATCTACTGTAAGTGAAAACGTCAACGGATGTGCTTGCCAAAGCTCTAGATGTGTACAGCGTCGTTGCACTGGATGTGTGTGTACAGCCTCGTTGCACTGTCTGCAGCCACAGACTGAGGCATCAGTGCACGCTGTCTGTAGATCCTTCTCTTCTCAGGGAGTTTCTCACCGTCATGCTCAGATGTGGCTCCCTCAGGTACTGTTGGTCTAGAAGCACTCCTTGCTGTCACCGGGGTAACAAGTTCCTGAGCCAGCTCCTCAAGCCAGTCTTTGTAGCCACTCTTGTACTTGGCTGCGTGTGTGTGTGGTGTGTGTGTGTGTGTGTGTGTGGTGTGTGTGTGTGTGTGGTCCTCCAGCCACTCTTTGTAGCCACTCTTGTACTTGGCTGCGAATGTTTTTCCTCCAGCACACCTTGCAGCGGTGTACGCACTGTATCGCCTGGCAGCCAGTCAAAAGAAGAAGAGCCTCCTCCACCAATTCTTCGAGGGATGCTGGAACTGATTATATCCGATCATCTGTCCCAGCAAATCCACACCTTTCCATGTGTTTTTTGGTATTCGGAAAGGCTTGCTGGCACTACAATCTCAATTTGGTCGGGCTCTTGCTTCCTTCTCTCCACTGACCCTCTGCCAGTGGGATCATGGGAATTAGACAGTACCGTCACAGCTTTGGTGTCTTCCCAAACACAGAAAGGGAGGTTCTCCACTTTCAGCCACTTTGAATGCATGTTTGCCCCACCGAAGCTTGCTTGCTTGCTCAGCGTTTAGGTTTTTCGGGAGTCCCTTTCTGTTGACACGACCGGTGACACAGGCATCCAGTCATGTCCTGGAGAAGTTACACCCCCGTGTAGAAGTTTCCCATGAAAATGGACAGATGAGACCTCTAGCTGGGTCTGGCTAAATCCCTGATGGAACTTTCACCCCCTCATGCCCTGTGCAGACTTGGAAGTATAGTCATAACCGTTTGAGCTCTCTGCCATAAACCATACCTTAACACCCCATTTTGTTGGTGTGATAGGGTCAGCCCACGTAGATGTTCACTGGCTTACATCCACATTAAACTAGGATATGCTCTCGCCGATTGTTTTGAAACGCACGTTGGCGTCACTGGTGGGAGTAAGACGCTAGCTGCACCTTGTCAGGAGTTTCATGCCGGAACTTCATGTTAGGCATTGTAAAGTACGCCTGAAGCGTTGTGGCACAAGTGCACATCAGTTTCAAGTGCCATCCCTCCTATTAAGCACTGTGGTTGGCTACCAAGTCTGACTCGCTGCCAGAGTTTGAGGCCCTGGCTCGTTTTACCATAGCATTGCAAGAGATCTCCCCTGGCTACTAGGGTTAAAAAGGGACGCCTAGCTGACGTGGGTCCCTCCTCCCATGTCCACCTGGATCCTTCCTTTTGTATGACCGTCAAGGCCAAGATCACAGCAGCAATTGACACACAGTTGATAGTCTGGCCACTGTTTTCCTCCTGTTTATTTCTTTGACGTAGTTCTGTGTGTATTGACTGATCTAGCTGAAGCCACGTGTCTCGTTGTTACGTGTGTATTTGTATTATTGTCACCCATTTCTGTGGCCTGGGTGCCTAACCCAGGGTGAGTGGCAAGGTAACACTGTGTTGGTACATGTATGGTACTATTATGCCCTTAAGTTGCTGTGTGAACACCCCCCTAGTGGTTGAGTGTGGAGTTTGACACGACCTGTATAAGGTTGTTCTCTGTATGATTTATCTTGACCTCACCGTTTTGCACTTTGCAGTATTACACTAGTGTGTGCATGAGTGTGCTATTAGTCATCACGTATGGCTGAATAGTGGTCAGAGGTACTCTAGCAGTGTTACTATAGTTACTCTGGGTTGGCCCCCCTGGGCCTATGTTATGTGTTTTTGCTTTCTTTTCTTTTAAGTGTGATGTATGTATTGTCATCGTGTTTTTGTTACTCCTGCCAAGTAAAAACACCACAAGATCTGTATCGAAATAAATGATTTATTGCTTATAACAGCCTGGGTTTGAATCCATTTAATTGGGTAACATACAAAGTACTGGGGGACTTACCATATGGTCACATTGGGTTGAGGCCGAGTCTTTCCTTGAATTTCACCATGCTCTCATCTATAGTCACAATACCAGTTACCTCATAGAGTGACTGAAATTGACTGGGAGGTAGTTGAGAAACCATCTTAGTTTCCATAGCTTATCAGAGTGGTCCACGTAATGCGCTTTGTTATCTTGTAGGTGGAGACACATATTTAAAAAATGGACGTAGGGATTCACACAGGTAAGTATGTAAGCTGCTTTGGATGAAAGAATACATGACACATAATTTGTTGCATTTTTATTTAGTCATAATGTATTATTTTTATTATTATTATTATTATTATTATTATTATTATTATTAACGATGACATAGTCTAAAACGCATTCACGTGGCATCCGGCTTTAAAGGGAGAATCACACAAACGTCACACCCGGTCTTAATGAGTTAAATAATATAATTTACAGAAGACCTGTGTCGTAAAAAAGAACTAGTAATCATCGATTATGTGGTAAATATGAAGTATTTTCATTGCTGTGTGGTGGCTCTCATCCTTTCCCCCTGTTGCCATGTTGGGCCTTGAGCTGTCCCAAAGGTCTAGCTGTGGCGCTGCACTTATTCCTATCGCAGCCCGGACCGGAGCAGACTGTGTTGCAGCTCTGGGCCAGATGTCCACACGGATGCCTACATGGCTCAGACACACCTGGGGTGCTAACTAGTATTCACTTACCCTTTTGGTAGTGGCTCATATGATCATATGGTCATATATGACCTGGCTATTGGGGCATCTCATGATGATATACATATATATGATCAACTTGACATAAACGTGGATCTTTAAACTAAGTGAGGTTTATGTCCTGTGTGGCTTCCTCTCTGGAATCACAAACGGCTTTGTGCTATGGCATTACATTGGTTGAGGATCAAATGTTTCCAAGTTGTGGAACACCGTGTCGTATAAACCCTCCAACCCACTGAGAAGTTGGTGAGATCCTCAGCATGTAATTCATCACTTCCTTCTCAGAAAGGAAGTCATGACTTGACATCGCATTACATTTGTATCCGTTGTTGCCAAGCTGTTGTGTGGGACACCACATCATGTGCACCCCAAACCCCCACCCCCCTGGTCAACCCCAGTGGGGAGAGCTGGTTTGTGGAGGCTCTGGAGCTCTTCTCTGAGTCGGGCCTTCGTGACACACTGCGGGGGAAGACTCTGGATGAGGCTCTTTTCCTCTCTGGCACGGGCCTTTGTTGTCACGGAGAAAGCACCAGCTCGCTGTCACTCCTGAGGCTGTGCTGTTGAAAAACTATGCACTGATTGCGTTAGCTCGCCGCCCACTTTGTCTAGCCTGAAGAGTGAGTTAGAGTGTGTGTGCGTGTGTGTGTGTGTGTGAGAATGTACGTGTGTGTGTGTGTGTGTGTGAGACTGTACGTGTGTGTGTGTGAGTATGTACGTGTGTGTGTGTGAGTATGTACGTGTGTGTGTGTGAGTATGTACGTGTGTGTGTGTGTGAGTATGTACGTGTGTGTGTGTGAGAATGTACGTGTGTGTGTGTGAGTATGTACGTGTGTGTGTGTGAGTATGTACATGTGTGTGTGTGAGTATGTACGTGTGTGTGTGTGTGAGTATGTACGTGTGTGTGTGTGAGAATGTACGTGTGTATGTCTGAGTATGTACGTTTGTGTGTTTGTGAGTATGTACGTGTGTGTGTGTGTGTTTGCATGTGTCTGCACGTGCATTGAAGTGTGTATGTGAATGATTGAATATATATGTATACATGTGGTGTGTGTTTATGTACATGTGTGCATGAGTATGTGTGTGTGAGTGTGTGTGAGTGTGAGTGAATGTGTGTGTGTGTGTGTGTGTGTGTGTGTGTGTGTGTGTGTGTGTGTGTCTGTGTGTGTGTGTGTGTGCATGTAAGTGTGTGTCTGTGTGTGTGTGCATGTAAGTGTGTGTGTGTGTGTGTGTGTGTGCCTGTGCAAGTGAGTAGGTGTTTGAATGCACAGTCTGCCATACATCTCAAAGTGTCGCTCCTTTTAAATGGAAGAGAAAACTGGAGAGAAATAGAGAGACAGGACAAAGGAAGAAGGAGTAAGAACTATGGAGGAGTTTGAGAAGGAGGAGGTGGACATGCGAAAGAGCAGCACAAAGACACACACACACACACACACACACACACACACACACACACACACACAGCTAATTAATCATCCATGAAGTTTACTGTAATTGCATTCTCTGCTTCTTCCCTCCTCTGGCTTTATTGTTGCCACTTGGATGAAATTCCTCTGATTCTTCAGGGCGTCAGCAACCTCTTAAATGACACTCTACACACACACACACACACACACACACACACACACCAGGAGTGGGATAGGCTCAAGCGCAGAGCCATTCACTGTAATGACAAGGCAGAAAAACACATTTCATGGACAGGACATTTTGTCCCTGTCTGAGAAAAATCAAGAGATGTACAAGCTGCACTCCACGCCGACACTCCTTCTCTCTAGCGGCATAAGTAGCCTACAGCGTGGGGACGACCTTGCTGGGGGTCCATCCCTGAATCAAAGCACACGTTGTTCTTTGCTTGGCGTTCTCTCCTGGGCAGACACTGCTGAGAGTGCCAATGAGTGAGTGATGGCTGGATCGGGCAGCAGCACTCAGAAACAGTAGAGTCGTGGAGCACTTACCTGAGAGTCCAGATAGCTTTCGATCACTAGCCGCCGCTAGCTTACCCATTCAGAGTAAGAGTCCAGATAGCTTTCGATCACTAGCTGGCGCTAGCGTACCCATTCAGAGTAAGAGTCCAGATAGCTGCAGATCACTAGCCGCCACTAGCCTACCCATTCAAAGTAAGAGTCCAGAAAGCTGCAGATCACTAGCCGCCACTAGCCTACCCATTCAGAGTAAGAGTCCAGGAAGCTGCAGATCACTAGCCGCCACTAGCCTACCCATTCAGAGTAAGAGTCCAGATAGCTTTCGATCACTAGCTGGCGCTAGCCTACCCATTCAGAGTAAGAGTCCAGATAGCTGCAGATCACTAGCCGCCACTAGCCTACCCATTCAGAGTAAGAGTCCAGGAAGCTGCAGATCACTAGCCGCCACTAGCCTACCCATTCAAAGTAAGAGTCCAGATAGCTGCAGACGCTGAAGCAGATTTGGGCCCAATCTGGGAAATAGTTGTTCCTGCATTGGCTTCTATCTGCGGAGGCACCCAGAGGAAGAGGAGGAAGAGGAGGAAGAGGAGGCGAGGAAAGATGGAATGATTGGATAGAGGAGGGATCTGAGGAGGTAATGAAATGTTTGGCGTGGAAGTAAATTGTGCAGCGCTCCAGACATGATGGTCCCGGCGTTCTCCACTGCCAGCAAGGTTTATGGTCTTCCGTGCGCAAATCCCCGCGCCCAGGGACGGCAAATCCATTTGGAGGGGGTCTCCTGCTTGAGAACAAGCCCAGGTTTGGCCAAAATTGGTTTTGGAGAAATAACCATTTATCTGTCTTCCAGAGGGGGGTGGACATAAATAGCTGGCTGCTCTAACAAGCTTACTTGCACTCGATAAACATATTAGCAGGCCCAGCCCTTCCTCATTTTCTCCCTCTGTCCTCTCTCTCTCTCTCTCTCTCTCTAACTCTCTCTCTCTCTGCTTCTAAATTACTTTCCTCTTTCACTCATTCTCTTTCAAAAACGTACCTCTTTTTCCAGTGCTTGCTTTCTCTCTAATACCCGATCGCTACCTAACTTTGACTCACGATCTTACCACCAACTCTTTTCAAGACTCTTATTTCCACATGGCCTTCTCTAGCTAATCTTCTCCACTTTGTTCTCTCCGCTCAAGTGTCTGCTTTTGAATTTTTTATCAGGTGCTTATGTTTGGGTCAAATCTGATCTACACTAATGCAAGTGCCTGCATTTTACCCATATCTACATAAACAAATGAGCATCCCTTCAAATACCCACTTTATGTCTCTCGCCTCCCCCATTTCTCGCTCTCCCGATCTTCTTTCTCTATCTTTCTTTATCCACCTTCTCTATCCCCTCTTAGTGTCTTTCACTATCAGTGCCATCTCTTTCGCTCTCTCTCTCTCTCTATCTCTCTCTCTCTTTCTCTCTCTCTCTCTCTCCCTCTCTCGCTCTATCTCTCTCGCTCTCTACCACTCCACCTCTCATCTTCAGTCCTGCACTGCCCTCTACTGGGATGTATGTCTGATGTGTTACCAGTGTTTCCACTCTTAATGCATGGTGCCTAAGGAACCATGTGCAAGACAGTCCTAATCCCTATACATGCACTTGTGCCACTCTGCAATTACCCTCAAGGTCAAATTGGTATGAAGTGGAGAACAGGGCTAAGAAAGGCAATGGAAGCAGAATGAGGCTCGTTGTTGCCCACCCATCGTCTGCCGCACAAAAGTGGTACCTTAAGGTTTGCAAATGATTACACTTCAACCAGTGATTCTACTGTTTGCTCCCTGCATGCACCCTGTGGTCTCTGAATGGACATAGCTAGTGCCACCTATAGGCAGAATATGTGTATTGCAAAAAGCCTCCACTATGGCAGAGGGACCCTGACAACTGGTGTTACTAAATGTTGGCTTAGCCTATCTTTGTGTTTTGTCATATATCATGAAAGATTGACTATCTTGCACGGGAATTCCATGTCGTTTAAAAATGACTTGGTATGTCTCATAATGTGACGGCCAGAGACAACCATAAACACCCTTACTGGAAAATACTGAGAGAAGCTGTAGCCGGCCCTATGCAGGTGCCCGTGCTCCCCATGAGTACTAGCTGCAGCCTGTGCAACCTTAACCCAATAGGTTTATGCTCCCCATGAGTACTAGCTGCAGCCTGTGCAACCTTAACCCAATAGGTTTATGCTACCCATGAGTGCTAGCTGCAGCCTGTGCAACCCTATAGGTTTATGCTACCCATGAGTACTAGCTGCAGCCTGTGCAACCCTATAGGTTTATGCTACCCATGAGTACTAGCTGCAGCCTGTGCAACCCTAAACCTATAGGTTTATGCTCCCCATGAGTACTAGCTGCAGCCTGTGCAACCTTAACCCAATAGGTTTATGCTACCCATGAGTGCTAGCTGCAGCCTGTGCAACCCTATAGGTTTATGCTCCCCATGAGTGCTAGCTGCAGCCTGTGCAACCCTATAGGTTTATGCTACCCATGAGTACTAGCTGCAGCCTGTGCAACCCTAAACCTATAGGTTTATGCTCCCCATGAGTACTAGCTGCAGCCTGTGCAACCCTAAACCTATAGGTTTGCTGCAAGAGCTGCTGTGTTTGTGTGAGCGTCTATTTATTTCTGTGCCTGCGTTCATTAGTCTCCCAATCCCTCATCCAGCATTCTCTGCTCTGCTGTCTCTCTGACCTTCCATCTCAGCTCTTCCCAAAAGTCATTAATTACACATTTAGCTCAGGTCCATTTGTGTCTGTCACACCAGCACTCTCATTAGCGGGCCCAAGAGGCCTGCCGGAGAGCCAGCTAATGCGATTTGCCTCCATCTTTTACACAAAACCATTCAGACAAATAGAACCGCTCCTGCTAGGCGTGCAGCTTTACAAAGACTTGCTTTGTTTGCGCTAGGTTGACCTGACAAACCCCTGCAAGATCAATGGGCCCAGGGGCTTGTGTGTTTGTGTGTGTGTGCGCGTCTCTGTGGTTTTGAGGCATAGTAATTATACTCTGTGTATTGCGATGCATTACAAAAAAAGAGTTTCTGAAATTGCTGTCTTCATGCTATTCTCAAGCAGGCAAACTTTTGTGATATCTCACAGCCACAGAGAATATGCTCCTAACACTTCTATGGTGCTCTTCTGTCTGGGTAGTTGACTATCTTACTTTAATTGAGTAATCATTTTTGACAGACAGTGATTGAAACAACTGGTTTTTTTTTATATTATTATGGTATAACATTTCCACACAATGTTCTGAAACATGTTATGATATTACGTGATTTCCACACAGTGTTCTGGAACATGTTATGATGTTACGTGATTTCCACACAGTTTCCTGAAACATGTTGATGTGCTTTCAAGAATTGTGCTTTCTACATAATTTCACACCCCTTCACAACTATACAGACCTATGCCATTGTCCTCTTCTCCTCTCTTCTCTTCTCTTCTCTTCTCTTCTCCTCTCTTCTCTTCTCTTCTCTCCTCTTCCCTTAACCCCAGCTTTGCTTATAACAGAGCTATGCATTTATTATTACATTTCTTGCATAATATTTTATCTCATAGATCATGACCCAGGTTCAGATTTGAGAGAAATTGAAGCAGTTGTGAGTTAGTCTAATAGAAGTATTAGACCATGAGGTTGCCATTACTGTCATAAATCAATACAACTGATCTTCTACCAAGGTTGATAAATAGAGGAGTGGTGTATGGAGGCATGGGTACTGCAATTCATTGGGTTTGTATCTGTAGACACAATGACATTAAAGTTGTATCTAATCTAATCCAAACAAACACAATCTAATTTGTTACATGTTCATGAACATCATGCAGTCCCTATCATCACCACTAGAGGGCAATGTGGCGCACGTATTGAAGCAACCCTAAGCAGGTTGAGCGTAAAACTTTTCTCTCTCCTCTTCTCCAAACTTTCCTTATACCTCCACCTCAATTCTTTGTGGGGGGGGGGGTGCAATTTCCACCATGACCACTTGAGGGTGATGGAGTAGCATATGAATCACAGGGAAATAGCCATTACAGGAAGAACACACTTTACTGAGTTAACTGACAAAAATGATCTAAGATAATTAATCTGATTCTGCTAACAACTATAGCCTCCATTAAAATAAAAATTCCTAATTGTGTGTTTCACAGTAATTTGCGGTGATGTTTTTTACTGCTGAAGGTCCATGTGCAATATTATTTCAATACACTGTATATATCACACTTATAATTAGTCTGAATGACAATAAAGTTTACTTGACTTGCCAGAAAAACAGAACGGAACAGCGAAGAGTATTTTCAGTATCATTGGGACTGATAGTTCGACAATATACAATTCAACATATACAAAATAGTTAGTGATTCTGTTTATTTTTTCATGTTTCATGTTTTTCTGAAGAATGAAAGATGTGATGTGGAGCCGAAACATAATTGATCGATTAATTCCATTCATTTAAAGTAAGATTTAAACAAACAGACTTGTTTGAAGAACTACTTCTTTCTGCTACACATTGCATCTTTCCTTATCTTACAGAAATGTTGTGTAACGGCACTGAAAGTTATTTCAGATGCAAGACACCCAAAAGTGCTACCAAATCGACAGAGCAGCACCAGGCTGGAAGGCTTAAACGTGTCTAAACGTCATGGGACAAAATAACGCATTAGAGTGGTAAATATTGTGAAAAATACGATTTATCTTTTATCTGACGATTTATCCTCCAATATTATCAAGAAGTACATGAGGTTATGGCTCAGTAATGGCATGGCACACGAGGAGTTCAATGGATGGGTCCTGAATTAACAGTTTATGCGCTTAAATGTTACAAGTATCAACCAAACTTAATGTAAGGTGTAAACCAAATGGATAAGTACAACTGTAAATAGCAACTAAATCCAGAATAAATTCCTTGTATGTGAAAATGTACTTGGCCAATAAAGATGATTCTGATTCTGAAATAATAACAATTGAATAAACAGGTTGGGTGTCAATTCAACCAAATACTTGAATGACCAAATAAACCTGATAAACCATGAATGGATCACATATAAAGAAATTCATCCCCACCTGAATGAGTGAATTAGAAAAAAACATAAGATTGGGAGAGAAAATGGTGAAATGAAGAGAGAGAAAGAGTGAAAGAGAGTAAGATAGTTTGAGGAAGAGCAAGAGAGTTAGAGTAAAATATTTCGAGTTAGAGGGAGAGCTAGAGAGAGAGAGAGAGAGAGAGTTAGAGTTAGAGAGAGTTAAAGTAAGAGAGTTAGAGTTAAAGAGAGTTAGCGTTAGCGAGAGTTAGAAAGAGTTAGAGCTAAGAGAGAATTAGAGGGAGAGAGAGTTAGAGAGAGTTAAAGTAAGAGAGTTAGAGTTAAAGAGTTAGCGTTAGATAGAGTTAGAGCTAAGAGAGAATGACGGTGGGTGTCCACGGCACGCGTTATCGTGCTGCTCTCATTGGGATAGAATGGATGCGATTTGCTGCATACTGAGGACAAAATCGTCTTTGCTGCCTGCAGAAAGTTGGGCATTCTTTAACTTTATGCACGATTTGCTGCATGCTGAGAGCCAATCAGTTCGGCGTGTGTGTGATTTGGAGGCCAATGTAGCTCATAGGGGCGGGAGTAATCAAAAATATCGAAACAAGATGGCGGAGTCTCGGGACTCTGTTACTGGGAAATATTGTATGTGAATAAAGGTTATCTACAAGACTTTTTATATGTCTAATCGACTCGGTTTGTTGTTTATATGCTACACGAATGCTGTGAGGTCAAACAGAATATTGTAGGTCTTGAACTGAAGCTCTGGACTATTACTATTAGCTTGCCGCTAACACTTTAACCGAAAACCCATTGGAAACACATAGAGTGTGTCTACTACCGGACACTTGAGCACTTCGAGCACTGACTTTCAGTGCTTAGGGCGCCACACTGACAAAACCAGCAGAATTCAGTGCACTGAAAGTACCCGGATGGCGCACTGCAAAACGGGCAAAAAATGCAGTGTGAAACGATGGACACTACTGGCCCAAAACGTGCGCCATCTTGGCTACGTAGCGGAAGAGGAGGAGCCCTCTCGCCAGCTTTTCATTTTATTTCTAAAACAATGGCGGACGAGATGGCTACGGTAGCACAAGAGGAACCTACAGACCGTACATGTAAGTATCAGCGGTAATTAAACATGGTACTGATATTAAAATGTACTACTAACATGCCATTCTCAGATTAAAGCCAGCGACATGAGTATTTGGTGGCGTTAACGATGTATATGATGTATACCGACTGTTAGCATACCTAGCTAGCTAGGTAGCATTAGATGCCATTGGATCTGCATGGCAGTTATGATAAGCTAGCTGGCTAATCCACCACCCGGTCCTCTTTGCGAGTCCGGTGAAGGTGCACTTTTATCGGACACTTTTAGCTTGACGAGCGGGGGCAGGTGGCGGGCTCCAGGCGCTTGTCAGTAATAAAATATTGTCATTGAGGTTTTGTAGTCTTTTATTGTGTTTTCTGATTTATATTAGAATTGATGCTTGTTTGTAACAATAATTAATATGCCTGTGTGTTCAATTGCTAAATGATTCCTGTATCAGGGTAAACTTAACTACAACAGAGATGTGTATAAAAGTACAGTCAGTCAAAGTAGGCCTATTACTGTGTGAATTCAAGCAGATGATGCCTATCATTTCAGTGGATAATTCTTAAAACTAATTGGAATCTAGGGACAAACATATACAGATTTGTCATGTTTTATTTCCATATGGCGTGTATGTGGATTGCAAAGAAGAAGGCTACTTCTGACAAAGATAATTGAGAATGTAGCATACCTAGCTAGGAGAATTTAATTGCAACTACTACATGAAGCTATGCTGTGAAGGTAAGGCAAAATCACAATTCAATTTACATACCATCTCGAGTGCAGCCAGAAGGCGGAGGTTCCTGCCGCGGGTGTGGAGGTATCGCAGTTTCCACATGGGGAGGAGAAAGGGGTAAACAAGGGACAAAAAGAGGGCAAGCAGTGCATTCATTTTGTCAGTTTTAGTTTCGCGGGTATCGCGAGCAGATTTGCGTACGTCACTCCCGCCTTAATTTCGCGGGTGCCGTGAACAGATTTGCGTCCGTCACTTCCGCCAAGTCTTTCCTTCCCTTATTCATTAACTTGTCAAAATAAAAGTCCCCGTATACAACGTGCGTCCGTCACTTCCGCCAAGTGGTTAACGTAAGTGTTCCATTTGATACAGCACTTATCAGCGATGAGTGCACTACAGATGTCAGTGCACTGTATGTCAGTGCACTGTATTGCAGTGTACTTCGTAAAGTGTTCGGTAATAGACACGCCCATAGTCGCTAGCTAGTTAGCTGCTAAATAAGTTACATATAACTAGGGTGACCAGACGTCCTCTTTTACCCGGACACGTCCTCTTTTACCCGGACAAAAAAGAGGACGTAAACCTAGCATCAATGTCCAAGCGTGTTATATAGGGTGACCATATTTGAGTTTGTGAAAAAGGACATTTTGTAGCGGGGGAGGAGGCAGGGTAGGCTAGTGTATAGCATGCTGGACCCCGCAACGAAGTGTCCTCTTTTTCACAAACTCAAATCTGGTCACCCTACATAACGTTTTCGTGATTTAACTGGCTGCTATATGTGAATTAGATAGAATAAATTAACAAAGTATGAATAAAATGAATCAGCCCATGACTGACTGCCGCAACATCAATCATTATTTTTTGGTGAGTGCACAAGCTAATGTGCTACATTAGCGCAGCACTGCACCTGAACTTGCTTCTTGAACTTTGCTACAGCAAGTGATTTTTCTGTCCACGCCCCCCAGGCGACTTTACGCATGCGATTTAACGCATGTAATTTGTGCCGTGGACACCCACCGTGAGTTGGAGCAAAAGGGTTAAGAGACCACATATCTTACAATGGTTGCTTAAATGCCATAATCTCAATTTCAATACATTTCCACCAACCAATCCAATGGTATTGTCCTGTGTCTTCATGCCATGTCCTTTGGCTCAAGTAAACCTTTTATTAAGTAAACCTCATTTTTACATTGTTTTCTGCCTTACACAGACAAATGGAACATGTTGCTGTTATGTGTGCTTCCGTCCACTAATTTGCAAGTCTGTCGCAACGTGACAGTTCACAGCATGACATGCACATCGAACTTCTAGACGAATTCATATGTAAGTGAAATACGGTGAAAAAACTGGAACTACTTGTGCAAATATCAACTGACGTTCTGAAGAACCCGTCACAATAGGACATTCAACTAAGCCGTCATAAGTTAACCATTAGCCGCTTGTATTACGTTGATATAGCGGCAACAGTGACTACCATGGCAACGTCGTGTGCCCCCCGCCCTGCAAGCAAATGGCACACACCTGACTGAGTGTATCCGTCTGTGCGCACTGTAGACCACAATCGGTTGGCTGCACCAGGGTGCGCTTGCAGGGTTCGAGGGGATAATGGCAAGGGTTCTTAACCACGCTAACCCGTCCAGTCCAAAGGAATCGCCACGTTATGGACAAAGAATGATATTCACAGGTAGGCCTATTCACCTATTGATATTTCCATCCATTCATTCGTCAAACCCATAAACTAAATGTATGCATTGTATTCAAACCAAACTGTTATAAGTTTCACTGAACTTGGGAAGAAAAAAAAACATTTCGTTTGTTTCGTAGGTCCTGACGGAATAGGGGATTACCGGACAAAACAACACGACTCCCCGCGATTCATTGGAATTGGCCCGTTATCTCCCGAGAGCTCCGCAGACCTGGACTACCTGTTCCGAGCTGCTCCCGGCACCCTGCCGCCCTTGTCGAAGGACGGCTATGTTTGCGGTGTGGGCTGGGGACTTGAGTATAGCTTTGCCCTGAACGCAAGAACTCTGCTCAGTGATAACCAATTTAAGGTAGCCTACCCTATCACCCTATTTAGGCCACGGGAAAACATTAGATATGTACGTTACTTTGTCCTGACTAATTTGATTTAATGCCTCCATTAATGCCTCCACATCGTTTCACTATGATCTCCTGTGTCAAATGAACTAAGTAGGCTACTTATGTATACATATACTGTCAAATTTGTTCTTTAAACTTATAGTAGTTTTTCCTTCTGTTAACTGCAAACACATATTAGGTATATTTAATTGTATATTATCCTAATGGGTTAAATGGTAGCGAAGTTTGCTGGCTGGTTTGTTTATATTTATATTTATTTATGACTTGGGCTAAATTGAGTGCGTGTGTAACTAAAGAATATTCAAATTTGTTTTCCACAGCTCGGTGAATTTCGCACAGCAATGGAAGACAGAATAACTCACAGATATCAAAATCCATGGTAGGCTGGTACACAAACACACACACACACACACACACACACACACGCACACACACAAAAACACACACACACATCCATCCATCCATACAGATACACATGCTTGCACACACATGCACACACACACACACACACACACACACACACACACAAGCTGTGTGACTCCGCAAACTAGTGTTTCCTGGCAGTATTCACTACCTGAGAGTGCTGATTGAGTGTCACCGTGGTGACCACTGCTGCACCCCTGCTGTGGCTATCTGTTTCTACATCCATTATTCACTTCCTGCCTGACTCCCACACAGGTTTGAGCCGCCCCACTTTCTGGACAGGCAACCCGCAGGCGCCCGAGGCTGGATGGCGTGGTGGACCCAGTAGGAAAACCCGAGAGTTCCTGTTGTGAACACAACACGCCGCATTTACTATCAGGTCAGGTCCCAAGATGGTCTGGTGTAAGGTGACCATGCAATCACTTAGTCACCCATTCGTTCATACAGTATGGCCAGATTAGTGATACTGGTTCCGTATTGTAAAGAAAATCTTCTTCACCATTTATAATGTTGCATTAAAGTTTTCAGCTTGGCTGAAAACGGTAGGCCACTTTTTAAAAAAATGTCACAACATGTAATATAGCCTATTTTTAAAGTGTATGTTCATACAGTATGTAATAACAGCTATATCAGCCAAAATAAAGGAAAAGAGTAACTCAAGTGAAACGAGCCATTCCATTTATATAGTTGATTTCTTCCACTTAAATCATTTAGCCACAGATGGATTGTTGCCATGCAACAAAGTAGTTACAAGTAACAAGTATTTTATTGTCAGATGCACAGAATGACACAGGGTCAGACTGGGCACTGAAATTCCTTAGGACAAGGCACAACCTACCATAACATGACATAACATAGTATAACATAACCTGACATACACTCTGTACAAGTACTCTGAAGTACATAATTTACACGTGTTAAACATATAATAACATATACATATAATATAACATGTAATAACCTTACTAAATATACAAGATAATATACAATACAGTATGCAAACATATAATAACCTATACATATAATACTAACATATAACATACAATACACATGTAATAAACTATGCTGACCTATTAAACCTATACTAACCTACAGACAAATCCAGTGTGGGAGTTACAGGTAGTGCAATATTCCTGATACAGTATTACTGCTAGTGCAAACAGTCAGTTGAAAGTGACAGTGTATGTAAGTGTAGTGCAAACAGTAATTTGAAGTGACAGTGTATGTAAAGTGTCGAGTGCGAAAGTGGCGATTGTGTATCAATGTCCATTTAGCAGCCTGATGGCCCTCGGGAAGAAACGGTTCTCCAGTCTGCGGGTACGAGACCGGATGCTACGGTACCGCCTGCCAGAAGTAACAATCAATAAAGACACATAGAATGTTCTGCTAAAACGATTTGCTCCAAAAGCAGTAGTACTGCTTGAAGTCAGTGACACAGTCTGTCCTTGTTTGAAATCCACCAGTTTGTAAATGAATCTCTCAGCCCCTTCTCATATTCCCACACAGCAGTAGACTGATACATCTGGCTTCGACCCGCAGCAGGGGATCCTCACACATCCCTGTTTGTTGGTGTCTCCCTGCTCTGACATATTTAAATGAACTCATAAAGATTCTCTTAAAGTAGAAAAACTGTCTAGTGAGTCCCTGGAGTAGGATTATAAAAACGTAATGTGTTAGCTCTGTGACGCTGTCTCTTTCTCCCTCCCTCACTCACTCACTCATTCTCTCTCCTTCTCACTCTCCCTCTCTCTCTCCCTCTCTCCCCATAGAAACACTATGCCCAGAGAAAGGTGATGGGTACATCTCAGTCCAGCAACATGGTCCTTCTCCCCCGGACAGAACACAGCAGAAGTGCAGCGCAAAAGCACTGCAGTCCACGTTCACCCATAAGGCAATAAAGAAGGATGTTTCTGCGTATGAACCAAATATCAGTTTCATAAACTTTATTTATGTTCTAAATTGGTCAGATTAAAAGTAAATGATTTCATGAAGGACATGCGTCACACTGGTCACTGTGGTGAATGAGATTGTTTCTGCCTATGCAAATTGGGACATATTCAATAAGTGTGGAGCTCATGTGCATATTCAAATTAATTTCAAAAGAAACTTGTAATACAAAAAAAAGTTACTTTTCATGTATACTTTTACTATGTAAAGTTGTATTGTGGTAGGAGTAAAGGAAAAAATTAAGCCTATTTGGGTGTATTTTGGGCATATTTGATTAGTGTATAGCTCATTTGCATATTAAAATTAATTTTCAAAGAAACTTGTAATACAAAAAAAGGTACTTTTCATGGGTACTTTCATTGGGTAAAGTTTCATTTTGATAGGAGTAAAGGAAAAATTACATTAAAATTACATTTTTGGGGTGTATTGTTGCCTGGCATTATTAGCACACATCTCAGATTGATGAGAATTAAACATATTTCCCCAACTAGGATTTCTTAGGACTTTTAGTATGTTGTTCTGGACACCTCATAGAAATGATCTATGCTGAAAAAAAATATTTTACATTTAGTCTGTCGTAAAACGCTACTTTGCCTGGACTGTAGGTGGCAAAAAAATACTAAATGTAAGCACACAACCGGTGTGAAAAGTAATGTAGTAATGTTAGGCCAAACTTGAAAGAAAACCTAAACACTGAAAGACTTTGGAAAGAAAAAGTTAAAGTTGGAGGATGCGGGCATCGATCCCGCTACCTCTCGCATGCTAAGCGAGCGCTCTACCATTTGAGCTAATCCCCCTTGATATTCGGCATCAGACGGAAAATATTATTTGTAACACTACAAATTGGTGTTCGGCCATAATGGGACGTCTGTGAATCGTGACATCAGTACAAGGTTGGTTCCGAGGCCTAATGACATCAGCTTTGCGGACGAGATGTCGACCGGAGTGGGAAGTAGGTTATTCTGGTTTTAAATAAAGCTTTTGCCGTTATTTACTATTTAAAGGGGATACTATTATAGATTAGAACGGCCACACTTTCGTCAATGCCATTATTATTGGAAACATTTCGAATTTTTCATGTGTAAAGAAAACAAAAAGACAAATGCTATCCCTAGCTAGCTTAGCAATGTTTTTGTGCGCGCTAACAATAGTAACATTAGCTACTGAACTGGACATCTGTGTACTAAAATCCATGAAGTTATTGCGTTTGTTCCATTGCTTTGTATGCTAAATCATTAGTTATAGTTTTAACTTCGAATGTAGTGGCAGCCAGTTGTGATGTGTTTGCTTTAGCCTGGAAACAGCTAATGTTGTCTTGGCGAGCTAGCTAGACAAGTAGCGTACCGTACTCATCAAAGCTTTGTTAGCTAAGGTTAGCTAGTGAACAAAACACAGGGCCGTGATACACTAGTTTTTTATTTCGGTAACCCACTTCTGTGTAGCTAGATGTTCAGCCAGCTATACCATTGCTATACCTTCTTACTAATGACAAGCCCATTTACCGCCATGACCATTTTATACCTAACGTTAGCTCTCTCTGTGGCCCCGGCCACTCTGTATGTCTCCCGCAGAGCACAAGATGCTGTCCCTGGGGCCCACGGAGCCGTGGTCCATCAGGGAAAAACTGTGCCTTGCTTCGTCTGTCATGAGGAGTGGCGACCAAAATTGGTATATATATATATATATTAAAAAATGCATTCAGAAGTTGTAACGTTGTAAATGCATCTTATAGTCTGTTATGATTGTGAGATTTGAGGTATCATATGTTAGGACAGTGATGTATTTGTGCATGATGTATTTTTTCGAGCACCTTTGACAAGTCTACCCTGTCAACTCTGGGTGTCTAAAGGCATAATTGCCGTGGGCTAATATAGTGCACCTCCATGGGCAGTGATGTTTACTTAGGTTAGCAGTGCCTATAGCACACTTTCACATAGCCAACATGTCTGTCCCTCTTAATGCAGTCCTGTTCTCCCGCACTTCTAATGCGCTTGTCTGTCACACTTTCTCGCAGGGTGTCAGTCAGTAGAGCCATCAAGCCTTTCTCTGAGCCAGGTCGCCCCGCTGACTGGTTCTCCCAAAAGGTAAAGGTTCCTTAGTAACTGTCTACAGCTGACACAGAGTGATTGGTAGAGGACAGCTTAAAGCAGCTGGACTGTTGTTCTAGTGTTGACCTCTGACCTCTCTGTGACCTCTACAGCACTGCGCCTCCCAGTACTCTGAGCTGCTGGAGACCACAGAAGCCCCAAAGTGAGTCCTCACAAATGAACTTTCCTGTAATGGTTTAATTTCACAGTTATGTATGTGGGTCTGCTGAACATTTGTTAGTCTATCAAAACTGTGTGGAAAACAGTTTGAAGCCCTTTCAGTTGTTCTGTTGTATAATATCTATGTTATTAATTAATTAATTGATTGATTGGTTTACTGACTGACTGGATGGCTGACTGACTTTGACCAATTGGTTGATCAAGATCTGAAGTATCAGCTTTGTGAGCATACTTGGAAGTGTGTGTGTGTGTGTGTGTGTGTGTGTGTGTGTGTGTGTGTCTGTGTGTGTGTGTGTGTGTGTGTGTGTGTGTGTGTGTGTGTGTGTGTGTGTGTGTGTGTGTGTGTGTGTGTGTGTGTGTGTGTGTGTGTGTACGCATCCAGAAATGAAAACTGTGCCCTCAGAGCCATTGGATTTTTCCATTGGAATATTTTTCATATTAAGTGCTTGTGTGTGTTTTTTTACAGACGCAAACGTGGGGAGAAGGGTGAGGTGGTGGAGACCATAGAGGATGTGATCGTGCGCAGATTAACAGCGGAGAGGATCGAGGAGCTGAAGAGACTTCTCAAAGACACACAGGAGAAGTACAGGTACACTGACCTCTGATCCTAAAGATGGTGCCCTCAAGACTAATACACCTTCCCCTATTTTCTGTGTGCTGACTTTGTCACATTAAGAGAAGAGACTTCTCATAGTTGCTGAATGCAGTGTTGCATCAGAGTGGCAGTGCCCATGCTTTTTTTTAATATGTGTAGTCTGATTTGCTGTCACGGAAACAGAGAAAGCCATTGGAAGAGGGTGTATGTTTTGTAGAAATTATATATATATCCTTTGTGCCACAGAGTGCGCTAACAGGGCATTGGGTTTGGAGTCCACATGGGGGCTCAGCATTTATTTGTTGATATGAGTGAAGTATTTTAGTAACAAAACCACATCGACTTCAAAAAGTAGAGGATGTTTCATTTCTAAATGAGTCAAGGTCCTCTGGCTCCTTCAGAGCACCATGAGACTGAGATGGCTGGGTCCTAGAGAGGCTAAACAGGATTTATCTTTTTCTGCAGGAAGTTGAAAAAAGAGGTGGAGATGATCCAGGCGGGCCAAGTGGACTCCAAACTGGAGGAGCTGTGGGGGGAGATGGATCAGTAAGACCGAATTCTATCTTCTTGTGTGTGTCTCTCTGTACCTGTCTGTCTCTCCATCACTCTCTCTACCTGTCTGTCTGCCCATCACTCTCTGTGTACCTGTCTGTCTCTCCATCACTCTCTGTACCTGTCTGTCTGCCCGCCCATCACTCTCTCTGTACCTGTCTGTCTGCCTATCACTCTCTCTGTACCTGTCTGTCTCTCCATCACTCTCTGTGTACCTGTCTGTCTGCCCATCACTCTCTGTGTACCTGTCTTGTCTCCCCATAACTCTTGTCTTTCGGTCTCAGTGGATGTGTGACGCAATGTTATAGTGTAGTATGTGTATGTTTTTGTGTTGTTTTACCTCATTTTGATCTCTCCAACTCTGATTTCCTCTGGCAGGAAGAGGAAGCAGGAGGAAGATGAAGCAGATCAGAAGAAGAGGGCCACGGAAGCAGCCTTCCAGGGTACAGCGCCCGCGTCGTAAACACGCGATTCTACATACGGTTCTACACACGGTTTTACACACGGTTCCACACACATATACTGAAGGCCGCGCCACACCGCTTACCTCACGTGTGTATGATGGTAGCGGAACATCTTGGTTTTCATTTCGGCGCCCATGTTGACCGCCGGTTAGAGCAGCCTCACCGGGTGCGTGTGACCTGGCTGAGGCGCGGCTCGAGCCTCCTGGAGCAGCGCGGCGCCATGTTTGTGTTTTGCCACGGAGCCTGTGTTCCATGCACGAGGCACGCGGGTCTCCGCAAAAACGAAGATCCTGTAGATAGTCAGGGCTGGCAGTAGCAGCGTCGCAGCAGCTACACTAGTGGTGTGGACACACACACACACACACACACACACACACACACACACACACACACATACCCATACCCCAGTCTCGCTGCATTCTGTCTGTTTCATGCTCACACGTTTCCTGCACGCACTGCCTCAACTCTGTCACACTTTCTGGCTGTTACTTACTCTCGTAGAAACACGTGCGTAATTCACACTCTGTCTTTTTGTGCTCTATCTCTCTCTCTCCCTCTCCCTCTCCCTCCCTCTCTCTCCCACTCTCTCTCCCTCCCTCTCTCTCACCTCCTCTGTGCCCTCAGTTCGCCAGGCTGCTAAGAACACGCCCAAGCGCATGCCCAGTGTGTCCGTGCGCTCTCCTCTGGGCTCCAGCTCTCCTGGCATGGACCCGCCCACCAGTGACACCAGCCAAACACTGACAGAGGAACCCTGCGCCAGCCCTGCAGTGAGTCAGCTATAGGTGCCCCCCCCCCCCCACAAAAAAAAGAAACACTGGCAAACATGCCATTAGTGATTAGACCATACATACAAAACTTGTTGCCATTACCCAAACATTTGTTGTCTGTGTGTACTCAAAGGCATCACATTGGGTGTTCTTAATGGAACAAGAAAGCAGTTATGATGGAGAGCAAGTTTCTTTGTTGATCTCTTTCTCTTTCTCTCTGCCCATCCTCATTCACTCTGTTTTTATCCCTCTCCTCTGATCTCGTCAGGCTCCAACTGTGGCCGTGTTTATGCCAGTGGAGGCGGTTGGGCCTAAGGAAAGCCTGGGGGCCCTAGTAGACGACTCCCCACAGAAGAAGCTCCTGGCCCAGAAGGCAACTCCGCCACCCTCCCCCCTTCTCTCCGAGCTCCTGAAGAAAGGAAGCCTCATCTCGGCCAGCCCACGCTTGGTGAGCAGAGGAAGGGGGGAGAGAGAAGGAGAAGTAGGATGAGGATGAGGATGAGGGAGTGAGCGGGGGGCGTTAGAAAGGATGATGGAAGAAAGGGACAAGGCTGAATAAATAGATGGAAGGCAGACAGCACAGTTAGACTTAGACTGGGGAGTAGAAGCGTTGGGGAACATGACACACTTCATGACGATGGTGATGGTGATGATATTGATTGTGTATGGTGATGGTGAAGATGATGTTTCTGGTTATAGTGGCCATTGGAATGACAAAATGCTGTGATAATGATTGATTGATTGATGGATTGATTGATTGTTTGTGTGTTTGTAGGTGGTGGAGGGAGAGGTGGCCGGTGCCCTGAGTAACGGCTCACACGGAGTTGAAATTCTCACCACGACCTGCACCCTTCCTCAGGGCCAGGACATCACCACAGGTGCAGCACTCATACACTCCTGTCTCTTACACAGCCGTGCTCTTTCTCGCTCTCTCTTTCCCGGATTGTCACTTTCTCTCTATCTTTCTTTGAAAAGAGCCTTATTATTGTGTCAGGGCTGCTGCCTCTTCTGTGCTTGCCAGAGATAGAAATCCATGGCCTGCACAGAAAAGTTGCAGCCAGTCTAGTGTGTGTATATAAGTGTGCTTAAACAGTACAGTGTGTTAAAGGTGCAGTGTGTGGGATTTAGAGGGATCTATTAGAGGAAACGGAATATATTATTCCTGATTATGTTTTATTAGTGTATAATCAGTGTAAAACCTGTAACTAAGAATCGTTGTGTTTTTCGTCAGCTTAGAATGAGCCCTTTATATCTACATAGCCCAGAACAGACAACACTGGCTCTAGAGAGGACCTTTCACACGTTTATGGTGAAGTGGCAGGTTGAATTTGGTGGCAGCAGTTGGAAGATGAAGAAGAAGTAAGAGGAGGTACCAGTGGTTGCTGGTGCAGGCTAACCATTTTATGTTGTGAGAAGTTTGAGAACCCAAATTTTGACGAATGGAGGATCGACTTATGATTTAGCGTGAATCCTCTTGGTTGGTGTGGCCTTACCCAGGTGGAAATAGCTGATGATGGACTAATGTTTTCAGAGTGACACTAAAGTTGCCTGTTCTCTACTGGACAGGTAATTTAGCCTGCCAACCTAAATGCAATTTTTTTGGGCCATGGGCATAGTTTCCCTGTGTCAATGTTGATAAATATCAGATTGCTACCAGGATTGTAATTTTATGCGGCAAAACTAGAATATATCTTTGTAGTTTGGATCCAAAAGACCCAGTGACATCACCAGCATCAGTCCACAGCTGCTGAGAATTGTTGCAGATAAAAGTGTAACGTTATACAAAAAAGCTTTGGAGCTCGTGTCAGCCAACAGCTAACACAGCCAAACTTCACAATTTACAGTCCATGGGAGCTATGAACTATAGTTTTACAGACCAAATGCCTAAATACAATTTCTAAATATCTAGCCAAAGTAACGTCATCACTTGACATATTATGGCCACTCGATGAGGTCATAGGCAATGACATCACTTTGGAAGGAGCTACCATCACCTGACGGAGACCGTAGAGTCTCCTTCATGCCCCGATACAAAGGGGCGAATGAGGGGTGTTCAGTTGGTTGCAATCTGCAACCTCACTGCTGGATGCCACTAAATCCTACGTATTGCACCTTTAACACACTGTTCATTAAAGTCTGAGTGTACCATGTGCTTTTACTGTTTGTAATGGTGTTCATAGCAGTTGGCCTGTAGTACACGTCTGAGTGTTCGTGCTTTACGTGTGTGTGTTTGTGTCTGCGTGTGTTTGTGTCTCTCTGTGTCAGATGCACCTACTCTGTCCCGCCTCCTGGAGACCGCCCCTCAGATTCACCATGGCAACAGTGCAGACCCCTCTGTTACCCCTTGCAACAATGTAGTAGCCCCGCCCCAGATGGACCACCCGCCCCCGCCCACTGCAGGCCCAGCCCCGCCCACTACAGGTCTCGCTCTTTTTTTTTCTTCATTCTGTCACTTCACCTTACCTTTGCTCCTGTTCTGTCCCTCCCTGCCCCCTTTCTGAAGCCCCCCCCCCCCCCCCTCTGCTTCCTCTACAAGCCTACGGTATATTTCCCGCTGTTTTGCACATATAATCAATTAAAGCCAGGTTACACCCACTCTAAGCTAAGGCTAGTTTATTTAAATAGCACATGTCATACACAGAGACCGTTCTGGTGACGAATGACGTCTTGTCTGTAGTTGCAGTGGAGGAGCCGGCGGCGGCGGCGGTAGTGGTGGCCCCCAGCCCCCAGCTGGAGCAGCCCAGAGAGGGGGAGCTGGTGGAGGAGGACCTGGTGGCCGTGTCCTACATGGGAGATGAGCTGGACCTGGAAACAGTGGGGGACATCATTGCCATCATAGAGGAGAAGGTAGTTACTGCACTGCATTGTCATTACGCTGGCACATAGTATTACCCACAGGAAAAAGAACATGTACTGAATATAACTACCTGTGCAACCACATCCACACAGGTGGACGATCCAGTGGAGGCTCTGGACGCTGCAGCCGTGGAGGCGGCCCTCTCCCTGTGTGAGGAGGCCGTCGCCGGGGGCCACACTCTCCCGGGCCCCTGGGAGCCCCAGGCCTTCAAGTCCTTGGAGTCGGGCGCTGACCCTCAGCCCAGCCCCGCAGCAGCCCCTGCCCCAGAGCCAGCCACCTCGGGCCCCAGCAGTGCCCCGGAAGAGGGGGAGCGGGCAATGGAGGTGGGGGTGCAGAGGCAGTTGGAGGGGGTTATGGAGGTGCCCACGGAGGAAGAGGAGGAGGAGGAGGAGGAAGAAGAGGAGGAGTATAACCAGGGGGCGCAGGTGCAGGAGAGAGGGGCAGATCCAGGGCATGCTCATGGAGCCGTCGCCGTGGTTGCGGATGAGGGGGTAGCCATGGAGACACAGGAGAAGGGGGAGGGGGAAGGAGGGATGGAGGAGAGTCAGACGGAAGAGAGCAGAGTGCACAGCCCCACCATCAAGCAGGAGAGAGAGGACTGGAGCCAGCCAGAGTCACACACACCGTGTCTGGGTCAGTTACACACACACTCAGGTACACACACATGCTCTCAGGCACAAACACACACACACACACAGCCAGAGTCACACACACCGTGTCTGGGTTAGTTACACACACACACTCAGGTACACACACACACACACACTCAGGCACACACACACACACACACACACACACACCAGCCAGCCTGCCTGAGTCACACACACTGTGTCGGGGTCAGTTCACACACACACACACACACACACACACACACACACACACACACCATGTCGGGGTCAGCCACATGCGCATACATGTAGTCGTAGAGGCCCACATAGCCGTATGATGTCAGCTGCAAGCCCTTTTAGAAGTTATTATCAATCCTCTAATAATCAATGAGTGAATGAGAAGTTGAGTTGAATTGATTTGATCGGATGTCTCTGCATTTTGTAGACAAACAAACACACACACACAACACACACACACACACATACATATAATTGTCCCTGTTCTTACCCTCTTACAGACTCAGAAGATAGCTCAGCATCCGGGAAAGACTCAAAGGTAAGGTGTTTTGGAACAGTGGGTATAATCTGATTTAGATATGCCATTTAGGACCATGTTTCTCAACTGGTGGGTCGCAGAATCATTCTGAATGGGTTGCAGAGTGTGTGTGTGTGTGTGTGTGAAAGAGTCTTTGTGGTTCTCATGCCTCTGTCACAAAGAGAAAAGGGAGGTCTCAGAAAGAAACAAAGTTTTACGTGAGCGGCAGATGTTTGAGTCCGAAGTGTCGGCTGGAGTAGTCTGTATTTTAATTCTCTCTCTCTCTCTCTCTCTCCCTCTCTTTGCGCCTCCTCTGGTGTCTTGCCCCCCCCCTCTCTCTCTCTCTCTCTCTCTCTCTCTCTCGCTCTCTCTCTTTCTCTTTGTGCCTCCTCTGGTGTCCTGCCCTCCTCTCCCTGTAGGAGCTGAAGGAGGAGGATATAGGGAGCGATGTAGACGGTGATGAGATGAAGGACTGTGGAGAGGGGGATGGGGATGGAGAAGGGGACGGAGAGGGGGATGGAGAGGAGGGGTCCTACCTGTCGGAGGTGGAGCAGCCAGCCAGCGAGAGTGAGGACGGTTACGGCACACACTCTCAGAGATACACCACGGCAGACTCCACCGCAAGCAGCCCCGCCTCCTCACAGTTGTAAGTGTGTGTGTGTGTGTGTGTGTGTGTGTGTGTGTGTGTGTGTGTGTGTGTGTGTGTGTGTGTGTGTGTGTGTGTGTGTGTGTGTGTGTGTGTGTGTGTGTGTGTGTGTGGGGGGGGGGGGGGGGATTTTTTTTAAAGCTGTATAAATGTCCAATAAATATAAGCTGTATTAAAACAGACTGAATCAATATTTGCAACAACAGAATGTCTACGTGATCCAGTAGTTTACTCAGACTTGATGATGGTTTTGTACGAACTCTTTAACTCCTTCCCTCCATCTTCTTAACTCTTTTTGCTCCTCTCGCCCCCCATTCCTTCATGTATTTTTCTCTCTTCTTCCCTCATTCTCTCTCTCTCTCTCTCTATCTCTCTCTCTCTCTCTCTCTCTCTCTCTCTCTCTGTCTCTCTCTCTCTCAGTTCTATGTGCAGTGAGGATCAGGAGGCCCTTCAGGCGCAAAAGATCTGGAAGAAATCGATCATGCTGGTCTGGCGTGCAGCAGCCAATCACAGGTCAGGTTACTGCCTTCACATTTAGCCTCAGCCAATCCCTGCACCGCTCAATTGCCTACCCATGTTGATTTCCTGAATATAACTGAGGTTCAATCCTATGACATGTCTAAGGATAGGCACAGAGTACGCATACAGACCCGCATGTAC
>NC_045157.1:7754992-7772492 GCF_900700415.2 Clupea harengus
GATACAGCACATGACGAGAAGGAACACATTTAATACACACATTTAATAGTAGCATATGTGTAATAGCATGTGTCCAGTGCACAATACACTCACTTACTCGTGTACAGTATTACAGTCCTTCACTCACACTCACACACAGAGCAAGCATTGCAGGCACACACACTCACACACAGAGCAAGCATTGCAGACACACACACACACAGAGCAAGCATCGCAGGCACACACACTCAAACACAGAGCAAGCATTGCAGACACACACACTCACACACAGAGCAAGCATTGCAGACACACTCACACACAGAGCAAGCATTGCAGACACACACACTCACACATAGAGCAAGCATTGCAGACACACTCACACACAGAGCAAGCATTGCAGACACACTCAGACACAGAGCAAGCATTGCAGACACACTCACACACACACACAGAGCAAGCATTGCAGACTCACACACAGAGCAAGCATTGCAGACACACACACACACAGAGCAAGCATTGCAGACACTCACACACACACACTCACACACAGAGCAAGCATTGCAGACATGGCAGAGTGCTCCTCTGCTCCGTATTAGGACCGGCCAGGTTAGTGTACTGCCTACAGGTCTGGGTGCTCAACTTATCCCTGCTCGAGAGCATAGTCTAGAGGTTTCTCAAAGTGTGGGGCGCAGAGATATGACAGGTGGGGCGCGAATGGACGCGTTGAACGGGAGATTTTCCCGATTTTCCCGTTGCAATGCCTTCCTTTAGAGACAATTACGATCATACACCCTCATCGCACTAAACAACCAGACTCGAAATAAAATATTGTATTAATTAGCCTGTTGTTAACCCTTCCTGCTAGTCGGAGATTACAGGGGAGACTTTTGTTTACTGCTCCAGGGCCGAAGTGTTCTATATAACTCTGGGATTATCTCCCTTTCCCTTCGGTCTGCGGTTGATGAGCAAATGAATGGCAACTTGATTTGGCCAAAGGAGTTCAACGTCAGCAACATAACTTTGCTCCGGTCGCTACATCTGATCTATCCATGTGCATCACCGTTCTCTCTCTCTCTTTCGCTCGCTCTTTCTCTCTCTCACTCTAGCACACCCACCCTGTAGACTACGTGTTGCTCGAAATACAAAGGTTGTGTCAGTACCAGTGGCGAAAAAGAAAGCTGATCCACCAAAAAATCAACCTAATTGAAAATTTCAATAAATTTGACAATTTTACATTACATTTAGTCATTTAGCAGGCGCTTTTATCCAAAGCGACGTACAAAGGAGATTTTAAGCTTGGCCTACCATTGATAACACAATTGCATAGTAGGCCCTTTTTCTTTATTTTTGGAACTCAGCCCATTTGAGGCAAGGATTGACACCGTTGCACTTTTATTTTCTCTATTTTTGAACTGATGTTATTTGTTATTGATTAAGATTTAGAACTTATCGTTATTTCAATAAATTGGACAATTTTAAGCTTGGCCTACCATTTTATTGGAGCGATGAGGGACAAGTGGGGCTTGAAAAGGCCCCCTTGTTCAAAGTTCAAGCTCAAAAGGTTTGAGAACCACTGGTCTAGGGGCAGATGGAAATGGTTAGAAAGCTACAGTGATTGTAAACATGACGTCTGTGGGTGCTCACTGTAGCACATCACAGCTATAAACCTACTATGATATGAGCCCACCCTGAGAGAGAAGAGAATCTCATGGCAGGGAAATCTCCCTGGAGTGCCACTCTTCTTCTCCACTGTCAAATCACTTTGGCAGAGGGAGGGTGTGACTCAAATTGACTCGTGTGTGGTTTGGTTTGTGCGCAGCTCTTCACCACGGACATTGTCAATAGTTACTTGTGGCCGTGTTCCCTATAGTCGATGCTCAGAGAGGAAGCCTGTCTGTATTGACAGGGAAGTGTCAACAGAGGATGCGTTCCTAAGAACACCACTACATGCTGGCCAGGCCCATCGATCAAGAATGCCCTGTACTAGGCTAGTGCCTGTCAGTGTGCAGAGAGTTTAGCTCTGGGTTTGGCCACGCCGAGGTGACTGCTGCTGAGTCACGCCGAGTGGACTGCTGCTGGCAGCCATCCTGAGTTTCCCCAATTGAGATGTAAAGCATAAATATGTACATGGAAAGAATAAAGATAAGAGAAATATAATGTAGTAATAATAAACGTTATTTGTATAGGACAGAGTTTACAAAGTGCTTTACAGAAAGTAGTAGAACGAAAGAAACTCTTTAATGGAGCCACTCTAGTTAAAAGCAACAGTAAATAGATGTGTTTTGAGTTTCTTTTTTAAACTGCTGACAGTTTTGATGGCTCCAAGGTCTTCTAGGAGAGAATTCCAGGGTTTGGGGCCACAGGAACTAAAAGCTGTTTGGGGCCACAGGAACTAAAAGCTGTTTGGGGCCACAGGAACTAAAAGCTGTTTGGGGCCACAGGAACTAAAAGCTGATTCCTCACTCTTTGTCCGAGTTCTAGAAATGATTAGCAAATTGTTGTCAGAGGATTTAGGTGACCGAGCTGGAGTATACTTTACAATCACCTCACTAAGGTAGAGAGGGACAAGACCATGAAGACGTTTAAAAATGAAGAAAATAATCTTTAAATCAATTCTAAAAGATACGGGTAACCAGTGAAGAGATTGGAGAGCAGGTGTGATGGAATCCTAACGCATTAAAATGAGGGATCTTAACACAGGGGAGTGGACACCGATCCTCTCAGACCCTGAGATGCCAAGATTGCACTGATAAGTGGGCTTGTTACTGTTTCGCCACTAAACGAATGGTAAACCATTTACCAGCTCGCCACCACTCTGGCCTAGGTGCTCGTGGTTGAGGACCAGTACAATTAGAAATGAGCAAGAGATGAATGGGCGTTAGGGATTTTCTTCCATGTACAGAACTACCCACTTTAGGTAGGGAAAGCGACAACACTTTATTTCTATGGATAAGAATGTTTTGCATGCTTGTAATTTATTGGTTTGGTTTTGGAACAATCAAATATCAGACGGAACACTCTCTGGTGTCGTCAGCACCCCCCCTGTGGCAGTGAGGGTGAAATACACTCAGCCTTTCCTGTTTGTTTTCGAAGCAGTATTTGTTAATTTGTATGGGAAAAGCCTGTTTCTCTGTCCCCTCACGTGGTAAACGGCAGCAAGAGAGAGAGAGAGAGAGAGAGATGGCATCTTAATGTGGGTGGATTGACGTCCCATGGGAAATGAGGTCACTGTTGTTTACCTCTAATGCTGTCGTTAATGTGACATTCTGCTAAGTCATTGTACAGCATACAGTGATTCAGTAAATTAGCTCGTAGCTAAATCAGGTATGAACTGTCTCTTCCTACCTGAAACCACTGTTTTGTACTTGGTCCCTGGCTATAAAACCTAACAATAAACTAAACCATAGGATATCAGAGCTGCACCGGTGTGTGTGTGTGTGTGTGTGTTGTGTGTGTTTGTGGTTAGGTGACCTGATTGGTTTGGATAAGAATGATGCAGTGTCTCTGTGGTGTTTTTGTTATCTTGAACAGAAACGCTCAGACACACAAACAGTGTCTCGATCTGTCTATTATTTTCTCTCTCACTGACTCACTGTCCCGTGCTCTCATACACAAACTCTGGCAAACTCCCCTGCTCTTTCACTCTGACACACACACACACACACACACACACACACACTCGTGCTCTCTTGCATGCAGTGTATGGGGAAAGCTGTGTCTCTCATCTGCTCTCATCAGCAGTTCTGAAAAAAGTGCCTTCTGTCTGTCTACCTCCCTCCCTCTTTCCCTCTCTCTCTCTCTCTCTCTCTCTCTCTCTCTCTCCCTCCCTCTCTTTTCTCCTTACCTTTCACTCTCCCCCCTACCTCTCTCCCTGTTCCTCCCTCCCTCCCCCCTCTCCATGCCTTGACTTGCTTCCCCTCCCTTGCCTCTCTCTTCACCCCCATCTCTCTACCCCTCTGCTGTTCAGGATGGAGGCACCAGAGGGCGCCGGAGCGCCATCGAGGCGGACCTCAAGATGAAGAAGTGACCTCAGCCCTAGGTGGACATAAATGACAGGAAAGGAAGAGGCCTAGTTCCTCTGGTTCTGTGGTCGGACTGGCCCTATTCTCCTGTTCCGTGGAAAGGAGCTGGTGTTCTCTGCTCTAGAATGCTACGATTCAGGAACTCTATGTACTTCACCTTGCTCAGGCTATTCAATCATGAAGAATGTACCATCATCATCCTCATTCACTAGCCATGGTCCTGTACAGCCTGAATGCAATGGCACTTTATGTGCATTAGATTCACTGACAGACACACACACACGTACACACACACACACACACACACCACACACACACACAGCTGTTCAAGCTTAGGTGGTGTGTCCGTTGCCCCCTGTACGAATAAGGACTAGTTGTGATGTTCAGTCTATAGGAGAAAAACATGATAAGTACAGTCTGTAGTTACAACTACATGTCCACATTCTACAGTTTGCTGGGTCATGCCGGCTAGAGAATCATTTGAATTGACAGGAATTACAGAAGGTTCCGGAAGTACCGGAGAAACGGATCTCATCTGTGTACCTTTGTTGTTCCAGTTTCCCATCAGCACCATCAGTGTTCTGTTTTGGTTTTTTTTGTTTTGTTTGTTTGTTTTTTTAACTTGTTTTGTGAGTTCAAACTGGAAATCTGAGTGACATTAAAAGGGTTGTGGTAGTTTTTTTTTTTTAAATATATTTCTTGTAAGTTGTGGAAATCAGACATGTAGTACAAAAGTGACTAGCCGATATGAGTATTTTTCCCATATTTAGAGCAACGCAGACTCTGATCAACGATTGCTAAATTGATTTTGCATTGTTCTTGATGTGGTAGAAAGGGTACAGTCTAAGTGTTGCCATGAGCAGAATGTTTAGCATGTGTAAGATGGTTATTTACACAAGCCATAGGTGATTGATCATTGATACTAGAAACTACGACATGACGCAGGTGTCCTAGGAGTGACACACAACCATCCATACCAAGAACAACAGTAACACAATGGTTGTGTGTAAACCCATGGATCACCCTCGTTGCGCACACACACTTATCATGGCTTTCTGCAGACTGTTGGTGTGTGTGTGTGTGTATGTGTGTGTGTGTGGTGTGTGTCTAAATGGGGGCTTCCTTGGATTGTAAGCGTGCATGTGTGCTTAAGAGAATTCAGATGCAACCTGGAAGTGTTGTAGTACCTTTATGTGTGCCAGGTGTTGGTTGTAAACTGAGCAGCTAGTTTTGTACATAAGAAAGTAAGTATATGTGTACAGATTTTCTTTTTTTTGTGTGTAATGGCTGTGTTGTCATGTTAAAGTTGAATAAAGGAGGTAGTGAGAAACCACTAGATTCTGCAATCTGTAAACATATTTATTGGAATATTTCACTTTTTTTTCACTTTAGTAGAAACACTGAAAAGGGTCACATACAAAATCCTATCAAAGGCATACAATGGACAAGACCAGCTCGTTCAGCACAGCTATACACTCCGATAAAACCACAGATCAAAATAAAAACACTTAACCTTTTACAGTTTCTTTAGCAGCTTTGTCACAATGAATAATCTAAAGATACTCGCACAACATTCCTGTTGATCAATAAGTAATGCAATAGCACGTGCCAGTAGCTTGCAGTCCTCACTAGTCAACATTCCCAAATAGAACGGTGGAACAGTGAAGCTTAACGTTCTGCTAACAGCATGACCCTGCTGGATCAACCTTGAGTTAGCACTTCAGATTAGTGTAATAACCTATAAGGAGGCTCACCTCTATCACACCTCTTGATACTTCATGCGCCCCTATCAGTTGTGACATCAGTGCATTCAACTGTCCAAATACACAACAGTGTAAGCAAGCATACTCCCATAGTCTAAGCCAGTCAGCACATTACAACCTACTAGTGTCATTATAAATTGACATTCACTTAGTTATTGTTTTTGCCGACAAAGGCCTAACAAAGGAATGTAACAAAATATCCCATCTCAAAGTGTGCAAATCAAGGAAATATGAAAATAAATTGAGAAAAGTGATCAGTGCATGTTAATTTATAGACCTAGTGAAAACACCTCCACTGAACCATTCTAAAACCAACAGTTGTGCTCTTGGATGGTAGGACTGGCGGATGAGTAGAGTTTCTGCTTAATGAGGCCGATACTCTGGTCGAAGGCGGAGCACGTTATCGGTCCCGAAGAGATTCCTGAGGGGTGGCCAGCCGTCTTGATCCGGTCGAAGCACAACGGAGAGCTCAAACGTCGAGGTGAGGTTATCCGCGGGGACGACGCTGCCCAGTTTCTGAAGCGCCCCTTTGGCCTCTAAGAACAGGTGAACCAGTGCGCCACGGAGTCCGCACGGTTCGTCGATGGAGGCTGCGAGGATGTCTCGCGCAATGTAGGAGATCATCCCGCGGGGAAGCAAAAGCTCTCGGCACCTGAGACTGGATGTCTTGGCGTCGGACAAACACCTCTCAATCCGACGAACCAGGTCGAGCTGTAGGCTTCGCTCTTCCCTCTCCTCCTCCAAACTGCACTCCGATCCGAGACCTGCGCAACGATCAGTTTGAAGATTAGTCATCGTCATCTTTAAAACTGAGAAACTTGTTGCTCATCACTTTTAACTTTAACTGCTGACTCCCATGGGAATCGTGACACTAACAGTCAGCCCCTTTCTGGGTCTGTCAGACTCATGAGCTTGGTCATGGGACCCACTGAACTACTATGGCGATTAACCTTTTTTACAGTAGGGCTATTGAGATAAGACTGGGCTACTGACATTCATCTTACATCAGCTGTCTGATAACTCAAATGAATCCGGCACAAATATCTAAGGTTGGAGATGTTTCGACTATAGCAACAGTGCTTGTCTACTCCATTACAAAAAAACAAATCGTCATATGTTTATGAGCAAGGTTAGTTAACAATAATGAGCAAAGGGCTAACATTTGAAATATGGATATGATACGTGATAGGCTACTCACTCGATGAACTCATTGCTTTCTTAAGTCCACCACAGGTTTGCTGGCTGTCTTTGTCCAAGATGTATCGCAGGACAAACTTTCTCAGAAAATCCCCAACGTTTTCTTTTTCCATCCCGACGGACACTCCGGGTCCAAGCACAAGAGCAGAGGTATAGACCATTTCTCTTTGTAACTCTCCGATACTTTTCCCACCTCAGACACAGGTCGTAGGGTTATTTTATCCATGTATGCTTGTGAAGAGAACATGAAGACAATGGGAAGCGGGTTCTGTTCCGCATATGTAGGCTCCTGTAATCTGCAATTGCATCAGCTGTAACTCTCACGCGTGTGGGACGGACTCCCGTTGCTATGGGAACGCGGCTCCTGCATTAGGCAACACCCCTGCACAGTGAAGTCAGCTGTCTCGCGCAACCGGCAGCGGTGTTGCATCGCACGTTTTCTGCCCAGGGATTGGAGTTTCCAGTTAAAAGGGAACTCAGAGTTGAGTGATTTGTGTCCGCTTGGTTTAACATCACATGTAGTCTTATGTAGCCTATTTCTTTTTCTTTTTTTGAGTCATGTGAATGTTCATGTAGAATACCGGCTGAAACCCCGGCTGTAGGCTAGTTTGAGGTAGCCATTCACTGTGTTAGTGTCATTCACTGACCAGAGGCTGCCCTAAATGTCACGTGGATCTGCAGCCTGACCTGCTTGTTTGTCTGAAGTATTTATTGTAGCCTATTTTATGTTCTGTCTTTTTGTCTAATAGCTTATCCTTTGAGTACAGGCAAGGATATCCACACAATTGTTCGCAGACACAGATACTCACACACCAGATAAATCTGGAATAAAACTGGCCTAAAACCAGCTCATCTGCTTTCATACAACCCACTGCTGTGAGTGATAAGTCTAGGTGTCCTTGCACGTTGACAGTCTAGACAGCATGAGGTGATACACACATTAGTCACAGTCTAAGAAAGGCCTTATGACCAATACTGCGATGTCACCCCATGAGGTGTGGCCACACCCCCCAGCTCCAGGTGTATTTCTTTCCACACCACACCCTACAAACAGGAAGCACGCCACCGACACAAATAAGTGACTCAGTAACTCTGGGAATTTTCCTGAGTGACTTCTCTCTCTCTCTCTCTCTCTCTCTCTCTCTCTCTCTCTCTCTCTCTCTCTCTCTCTCTCTCTCTCTCTCTTTCTTGGAAGCTGCGTAAAGCAGAAGCTATGATTACAGGTTCAGTTGCTTCTGCGGAATCATATGGGGAAGTACGACGTAATGCCAGGAATGGGTACTTCCCACACACGTGCACACACTAGCAGTCACGTCACTTGTTTCTATAGGGAAGAGTTTGGAGTAAGGTTATTTGTTTGGGCCTATTTAAGATAAGATAAGATAAGATAAACTTGTATTAATCCCGTGAGGGAAATTCAGTTGTCATAGCAGCAAGGTAGTAGGAATAGGAATCAAGTATCTATATACATAACATCAAAAATAAATTAATACAAATTTGAATAAGAATAAAATAAATAGATAAAATAAATAGACAACATAGCACAACTCCGCTGGCGTACATTACATAAAACCTATGTTCGGTTGTGTTGGTTGTGGAGTCTGATGGCTACTGGCACAAAGGACTTTATGTGTTTGTGACTGGAGGATAGTGTCTCTTGCAGGGTTTTTTTTTTCTGCAGTTCTTAAGAAATGTGTCTTTCCCCCTAATGGCAGACTACAAGGCAGGGATCCTTAATAGCATTATTTTCTCTTGGCACAACAATGTTTAAAGGGGGATTTTATTAGCATATGAATATCACCTCTGGTGTGTGACAGAGAGTTTTGAAAGGGTCTTTTCTAGCCTTGTGTATATGATACAAATCCGTAGGTTTAGTTGTGTTTTTCTTGTGTTTTGTCATAGGTGAACTTGGATTGATATTGATGTATTAATCCAGAAAGACAGTAGTACTGTCTGATTGTACTACTACACAAACAGCACCTTCATATACATGTACTGTTACTTGAAGCACACAACAGCACACACATAGTTGGCTTAGTGGCAGAGCAAAAAGACAGGAAAGTCCTAAGTACAGTTGGAGTCTAAATGAAATTGCAATAGTGATGAGTCTGACTTTTTAGTTCAAAGCAGGCATTCGTTCTCAGTAACACTGAGGTAAAGTACACATCCCAGGAAGAGCAGAATAGAGTATTATGGAGAAAAGGCGTGTTTATTTTTTAATATATCATTTAACAGTACACCAACTAAGATGATCATGTTTATTTGTTTGATATGACAGTATTACCTGTTGTGTGTAGAAGCTGCTGGGTACTCATACTAATCGACTATTTCTTATGCATAAAGGGTTAAGAAAGAGAGCGAAAACTCATGTAAGGTCTCTAATGTGGAAGAATTTATCACCGTCATGTTACCTGTTTTCCGGTCTGTTCTAAGGAACCAGTGAGTGGCAACAAACCTCTTGCTGACATTCACAAGACTGTTGCATCATATTCCTGGGACCAAAAGGCATCAGACATAAAAACCTAATGTGTTCAATTCATTTTACTCCACACTTTGCCACTGCTTCAAAAGTATGATAGTGACGTATAATGCAATTATCATAAACATATCGTAAACATAATTAGAAAACAGAAGTAGAAAATGTGCCGATTTAAGCACATCTTCATGTGTTAAACTGCATTTTTTGGTTAGCTTAAATTTCACTCAGTTCCTAAAATTTTAAAATACCCGTTTAAAATACCTATAACATATATATATATATATATATATATATATATATATACTGTATGTAGGCTGCATACATTGCATGATAACAGTATTTGAAAAAAAATATATAAACTTAATGAGTTTCTGATGCAACCACAGCCCATTACTGAATCATGTTCTGAGTCATGTGATGATCTGTGGGTGTGAGTGTGTGTGTGTGTGTGTGTGTGTGTGTGGGTGTGTGTGTGTGGGTGTGGGTGTGGGTGTGGGTATGTGTGTATGTGTGTGTGTATGTGTGTATGTGTGTGTGTGAGTGTGTGTGTGAGTGTGTGAGTGAGTATGTGTGTGTGTGAGTGTGTGTTTGTTTGTTTGTTTGTTTGTGTGGGTGTGTGAGTGTGTGTGTGTGTGTGTGTGTGTGTGTGTGTGTGTGTGTGAGTGAGTATGTGTGTGTGTGAGTGTGTGTTTGTTTGTTTGTATGTGTGTGTGTGTGTGTGTGTGTGTGTGTGTGTGTGTGTGTGTGTGTGTGTGTGTGTGTGTGTGCGTGTGTGTGTGAGACAGAGAGAGAGAGATAAGCACAAGACAGGGCGGTTTCAACCAGTTAGATTCAGAGTTCACACCCTCCCTTGCTGCAGGCTATGTTATATGTCCACGCACGTTTGTGTGTGTGTGAGTGTGTGTGTGTGTGTGTGTGTGTGTGTGTGTGTGTGTTTGTGTGTGTGTGAGTGAGTGTGAGTGTGAGTGTGAGTGTGTGTGTGTGTGTGTGTGTGTGTGTGTGAGTGCCTTCACAGCCTTCTAAGTGTGGTCGTTTGAGAGGAAGTAACTGCCAACCAGACAGATACAGCAGAAGTGTCCAGAGCTCTAGAACTATCTGAATGATGCAGAGAGTAAGCACATCTGCCTTCATTGCATCCCTATACTGATTCACCTGCTATGACTGGATGTCACAGGGGGCAAAAAGAGGGTGTTTTGTTCTGGTTCATAGTATTCCTGTGCCCGCTCTCTCCGCCTATAGCAAAAGCTGTGGTAAAGCGCATTAAATGTAGAGAGATTAGAATTAGACATGATGATAGTAAAGTTCAGGCACTCCTTCTGCAGTCAAACCAGGACCGCACTTACAGTATCACGTGTCTAAAAGGGCTTTTATTTGTCTTCAAAAAACTCAAACATCTCTTAAACATCTCTCTAGCGAAAAGGTTATTGATATTTCAATATTCCAATCCAATTCCAATCAAATTGCACCCCTCCCTTCTGTGCTCCCAAAACAACGTGCTGATTGGCTGGAATAGTGTGTGGCTCAGTCTGAACCACTTTGTTTCTTATTCACAGAGCCAGGACTGTGTACAAACACCAGAGTTCTTTTGGAATGCACACACAGAACGAACAGGCAGAGAACAGTGAGGAGTAATTAGTTCAATGTTATGAGAAGTTTATTGGATTCGAATCGTTGACTGAACCTTAAAGGGTCAGAAGCAGGCCTAATCCCTGCCATGGAGGGACAAGTGGCAGAAAACAGCTCAGTTAATGTGCAAATGTCTCCCCCTTGTGGAAAAGATGTACAATGGCAATGCTTTATTGTGTTGTCTGAATTAATAAAATCTCATTCTTGCTGATTAAATAATCTCTTACCACGCCATACATAAATTAAAGAGGAAAAGATTGTTACCTCAGTAATTATGACAACATGCATGATATCTAAGTGATATCCACAATCTGCTTCAGACGTTAAAAGACGCTTCACATGGGAAGTGACACCCTCTAGTATTCAATTAATTCTCAATAAGAAGCAGGCGGGCAGTGCAGGAACTTTATGCAATCTTTATTCAATGAGATCACGGTTTAGTTTGATAGTATTCATTTTATACCATATATTTGGAGACCCAGTCTTAGATATGATCAGTCATGAATTTACTCACTCAGAGCTTTACCTAAGACTTATCTGATCATCCATTCAAAGATAGCAGTTCAATGCACTGAGTATAAGGGGTGTCACCCTCTATTCACAGGACCGGTCCTTCCTACAGGCGACATAGGCGAAAACTGCACCCAGCAAAAAAAAAAAATGATAAGAATCTTTTTTTTGTGCCCCATCTATATCTCCAACCAATATTTTAACATTAAAAAAATATATCTAACGTAAGGGAAAAACGAGCCAAAAATCGAAAGAGGAAGGTGTACGTATCTCCTTGGTGTTGTCAGAACATGCTAGCACATTGAGGGGTATGGTTTGAGTGTGTGTGTCCAAGCACCTCACAGAGGTGTCCATCCCTAAAAGAAAGGAATCAAGATTTCCATCCAGATTCCAGTGGCCCGTGAATGCCAAACCCCCTTTTGAGCATTCCTTAATTATGTTCTTCATAATAAATTCAGCGCTCCTGGCATCATTTGATGAAGTCAGAAATTCAGCCGGGCTAAAGCCTGTTTTGAGAAAGCACATTCTGCAGTTATCATCTTATTAAGGTATGCATCACTGGTAGGATAAGCACTTCTACCCTCCCCCCTTTTAACCTGCGGTTGCCTTAGCGGCTTTGTCCGCAAGATCATTACCTTTGTTTGTTCGCTGTGTCCTGTAATTTAAATGACAGAGCACTTAGAAGGTGCTAGGTGTGAATTTGTCTATAGCAGGGGTACTCAATTAGAAACCCAAAAGGTCCACTCGCCAAATTTCCATTCAGTCCAGGGTCCGGAACAGTGACGGTCAAAATCCCAAAACATGCACAAACGGTTATGTGGTCTGGCCTTATTTGTGTGAAAGGTGACACTTTTTTGTGGTTTAAACTTGGGCATAAAAGGTGTGACGGCCAGGCGGAGGCACTGATGTAAGTGTTAATTGGGTGTGCTCCTGTATTTGTTTTTCACCATATTCATGGTTGAAAAGGCAGACTCACAACAGTATCTCTATCCTAAACTGTTGTGTTATACTGCATATTTTCAGTTTAAGTACATTGAGAGCAACTAAACTCAGAAAAAATTCCTTGTATATGAAAATGTACTTGGCCAATAAACATGATTCTGATTCTGATATATGTTGAGGTATGCACGCTCTTGTTGTGTGGCTGATCTAACTATTACACTGCATGTTGCTTGGTATGATTGCAGATGGTTTATTTTTCTGCCCCTTACCTCAGAGTTCTGCGGGTATTTTTGTTCGAAGTGTGCATGCTTTGTTTCATAGTGACGTTTCACGTTACCACTTTTGACAAGGGCAACCGTCTCGTTACAGATTAAACACATCGGTTTTGTGCTCCCCACAGGCAGCACAAATGCATACTTGTCAGTCCACTCTGTCTTAAATTCGAGATTTTTGGAATCGACTTTTCTCTTTTTGTCGGGTTTAAAGCACGCCATGATTTTCGTTCGCTGAGAAAAAAATACCGTTCACATATCTATCTGCCGGCATTGTTGCCATTGACACACACAACCTGCGTGACCCACAGAGCTCGCGGCCAACATTGAGTAAGTGAGTGAGTTGTCATAGTGATGTTGTTATATTACAGCTCCTGATTGGACCTCTCGATTTCTGACTTAACACTCCGTTAGATACATTTATATAAAGACGTTAATATTAATGAGACACAGTCCAGCAATCAGAATTTCAGCACTTTATCTTTTGCAAAAGAGGGAGAGTGTCACAACCAAATATCATGAACAAACTCCAAAGATGAGCTGGGCGCATCGCTACAGAAGCTACAGAAGTGTTCTCAGAACGTGTCCTTGAAAGAAGAACGGTATGCGTGACTATCAGTACAAAAACAGGTGGTATGCCTCAGCAAGACAGTATGCCTCAGCAAACAGGATAAGCATTCAGATTAAAATAGAATAACAATGTCCTCCTTCAATTTCTCTATCACACTCGAGTTGTCTATCTCTAAGGGGCTGCCTGTTAGAAATGACTGGAATCTATTGCCTATTTTTCCCAAGATCGGGTAAGTGCTATAATACAAAATAGTACTCACCAAAATGCTTTGCCAACTGGGGTGAAGAGAAATCTTACAGCAAACTCGAATCTCAGCAAATACAAGAATGTATCTCGCGGTAGGAACCTCCATCTGATAGTATTCATTTTATACCATATATTGGAGACCCAGTCTTAGACATGATCAGTCCTGAATCAGGTTTAATCTTGAACAACGGTGGCCACCATTGTGAGACAGGGACTGAAGTTTACTCACTCAGAGCTTCACTTAAGACTTCTGACTTCTGAAGATCTGATTATCCATTCAAAGATTGCAGTTAAATGCACTGAGTATAAGGGGTGTCACCCTCTATTCAATGAGGCCTTGGAGAAATCAAGGCACTTTGATTTGACCAAGAGGAAGGGAGTGAGACCACTCATCACACCTCACTCCTCACTCAGGTCAAACCATCATAAGTATAGTCACCTAGAAATGCTTACATTCATGCATACATAGCCTAAGTCCAAATAACAGCACAATTACAACTACACTAAATTGTGTATCTAATGTTCCATTTCAGGATGCACTCATGTTTGCCTGCTTGTGGTAATGTCAGCTGTTATCACGTTGAGTCTGTGTGTTTTGTGTAAATGCCTGTGTGTAGGCCCCTGTCTCTTTTACTGTCTGTTTTACTATATTTGTCCCCCATCACCCTCTGAATTCAGAGATTTGGTCACACTTTATTTGGATGGTCCCCTATAGACAAATATTTGAAAAGCCATAATTAAAAATACTTGTAATATTATATTAAATTAACTTATGTTCATAAGAAGGATTCCAAAGCACCCAAAGCATTATTCAGACAACGCGAGCTCCTTGCCAGATTCCTCTTCACAGTAAACATGACTCTTTACATATTTCATTGAGACCCTTCTTTTATTTCAGCATTTGCTTGAAATACATTAGTACATCATTCAGTAACATTAGTACATCATTCAGTAACATTGTTACATCCTTCAGTAACATTGATACATCCATCAGTAACATTCTGTGTTTTGTACTATTGTGAGATTCCGTTTCCCCTGATGTTTATTTCTAGATATAGAGAGTGACACAGGAAATAGATGTAGCTGGACTAAGCACTTAGCACAGTGGGCAAAAGAGGAAGAAAACAAGAGGGGGGGGCAGAGAGAGAGCAGCTCATTCTGTGATACATTCTGAATTCTCCTCTGGCACGGACCGCAGTGTGTGTGGCGAGTCGCTGATCATCAGTTCGATGCTGCTCATTGGCTTATTGTCATGCAGCTGTGCCACTGTTCCATTGGTTCCATTGGTTGCCGTAGTCCCCTTGTCCTCTCTGGGAGTGGGTGTGTCCACGGGTGGGAGGGCCATTGGAAACTCCTCCCTGTCCTGCTGCTGCAGGTCCTTCAGGATTTGCGAGGACAGGAAGTGCGGTTCACCAGCACGTGCATCTACAGGAAAGGGAATCATTGTGAGCGTGGGGATGTGCAGAAAACAGATTCATCATGAGAGTGTCAGTCTACAGGAAACAGAATCGCCATGCGTGAGTGCGTCTAACAGAATCGTCATGCATGAGTGTGTCTACAGGAAACAGAATCGTCTTTAGTGAGTGTGTCTACAGGAAACAGAATCGTCTTTAGTGAGTGCGTCTACAGGAAACAAGTCGTCTTTAGTGAGTGCGTCTACAGGATACAGAATCGTCATGCATGAGTGTGTCTACAGGAAACAGAATTGTCTTTAGTGAGTGTGTCTACAGGAAACAGAATCGTCTTTAGTGAGTGCGTCTACAGGAAACAGAATCGTCTTTAGTGAGTGCGTCTACAGGTAACAGAATCGTCATGCATGAGTGTGTCTACAGGAAACAGAATTGTCTTTAGGGAGTGTGTCTACAGGAAACAGAATCATCATGCCTGAGTGTGTCTACAGGAAACAGAATCATCATGCCTTAGTGTGTCTACATGAAACAGAATCGTCATGCGTGAGTGTGTCTACAGGAAACAGAATCGTCATGCGTGAGTGTGTTTACATGAAACAGAATCCTATGGTTTGGCCAGTTGGTTTACATCCATAAAATAATTTTTTGTTACATCACCACTTTCTTTTTAAACTAAATAGTACTCTACAGGTACTCTCCTGCCTAGTGTACTTTAGATTTGTCAAAGCAAACTCATTATCACACACTCAGTATCTCAAACTCAGTATCTCACACTCAGTATCACACACGCAGTATCTCACACTTAGTATCTCAAACTCAGTATCTCACACTCAGTATCTCACACGTAGTATCTCAAACTCAGGATCTCACACTTAGTATCTCACACTCAGTATCACACACTCAGAGTCACACACTCAGTATCTCACCATCCAGCAGGATGAGTCGGCAGCGGTTGCGGCACTCCAGGGATCTTTCTAGAATGTTCCGCAGGGCTCTGTAGAAGAGCAGGACCTGCTGGCGCCGCTCAGGGAGGCCAAAAGCCACACTACTCTCCTGTGACATCTGGTACAGGGTCAGCAGAGGGGTGGCGTACTCTAGGATGCAGTAGTGAACCTACACACACAGAGGAGAGGGAGAGAGAGAGTGTGTGTGTGTGTGAGCAGAAGGTGGGCATTCTCCATGATACAGTGGTGAACCTACACACACACACACACACACACACACACACACACACAGAGGAGAGGAAGAGAGAGAGTGTGTGTGTGTATGGGTGTGGGTGTGTGAGCAGAAGGGGTGGCTCATAGGATGCAGTAGTGAACCTACACACAGAGAGTGTGAGTGTGAGTGTGTGTGTGTGTGTGTGTGTGTGTGTGTGAGTGTGTGTGTGTGTGTGTGTGTGTGTGTGTGTGCAGAGGTACTCTTAGGACACAGTCGTGGACTTACACACTCAGGACAGCGTGTGTGTATGCATGTGTGTGTATTGATGAATATGGCTCATGAGAGTGGACCTGCAACCCGTACCAACCCATATGCAATTAATAATGAGTGATATATACTATATGTGCTTTGCTGAATGATGCTTGATTCATGTCGTGCAATGATATAACCACTGTGTGCTCTCCTAATATGTGGTGTGAAACATGCTAAATAACTGTGTGTGGAAATTGCTTGAGTTATGCTTACACAAACCTATATCCATATATGCTTGCTGAAAAAGTGTGAAATATGAAATGTGCTTAACCAACAAGAATGTAAAGCAGAACAATGTATACTTTGAGAGAGTTTGCAAACTTCACTGTGCTGTACATTGTGTAATAGTGGAGGGGGCAGGAAGGGGCCTCTGGGCCTGCGAGGAAGTGACACATGGGTCAGAGATGAACATATGTTGCTAAGAAGTGTCATGAAAAAGGGAGGTGGTTTAGAACGTGTATGCATGTGAGAAGGATTTAAAAGGCGAATGCAGTTTGTGTTAGAGAGTCTTATTAGTCTTGCGAGTAGTCTTAGAGTCTTTTGAGCTTTGGCAATAAATACAAGAGAAATACAAGAGCCGCGTCTGCGTCTTTCCTACGGACTGAGCTACCCCCGAAAAACATGGCCTTCTTGCCTTAGTATCCCAGCCACGACCCCAGATCGGGAAACAAACAGGTCATCCGCAAGAAGCCGAGACCTCTTGAAGAAATAACGACTTTGGGACGGCTGGTGTGAATGGGTAAAAGTCTGCTTTTACATTTCAGGAAAAGAATACAATAAAGGTGACTGTGACTCCTTGTTGTATTTGGGGCTGAAACACACTCTATAGGGAGAAGAACAGTATGACATGATGATCCGAACTAGCCTGGTTTTTAGATAAGTGTGTCGAATAGCCATAAATATTAATTGTGAGAGCATTCGAAAGCTCACGTCTCTAGGGGAGACAATGCTTCTCAAAGACTAAGACATACACAGCAATCACACACTTTACATGCTGTTCATGTTACATGCACA
>NC_045157.1:7779992-7782492 GCF_900700415.2 Clupea harengus
TTACACACACGCATAAACACAGAAAAGCCATGTTCCTGCTTACATAAGTACATGATTCACATAAGGTAATTAATAATACCAGGCACTTGATTATTATATTCTTAAGTCATTAACAGTGTTTGTAAATTATCTCCATCATAGAGAGTCACTCATCTGGTTTTACTGAGTGTGTGTGGGTGTGTGTGATCTCATCGGACAGAGGGTGCCAATCAAGCCATTTACAGGAAAACACCTTGTGTGTGGGTGTGTGTAATCTCATCGGACAGAGGGTGCCAATCAAGCCATTTACAGGAAAACACCTTGTGTGTGTGTGCTTCAGGCTGCATCCTTCCTCACTGAAGTGACAACGCAAAAGAATACTCTGTTTGAACTTCCTACCACACGCACACACACGCACACACACGCGCACACACACACAGTCCCTTTGACAGCTGCATAAATCTCAAGGGTGCCAATCAAGCCATTTACAGGAAAACACACCTATTCCTCCCAACCATGGAGCCAGGAAGGACATACAGTCACTGCCACACCTCCACTAGTTCATCAAAGACATATAACATCTAACATAACTGCTATATGAAATGTTATTAAATATTCTATCCTCATCTAATTAACAACAGTAAGCCTGTAAGACTCATGTAAGGCTGCTTTAATTAATTACAAAATAAAAATGTACAATATAGACCTATATGTAAATATATATAGATATATAGATCTGTTATATCTGTTGTCAACACTACTTTTTAAGTAATTTCATTAGATATGGAATGTTGAGTCAGTTCCATTAAACAGCAAGTTTCAACCTGATTCACTGTGCAGATGAGTTCCCATGCTAAACGAAATACTAATGACCAACACACCTATATTTTTCAATTGGATAATAACACCATTGTGAATGAAATGTGCTAGTTTAGCACTTGTGAGACTTATGCTTGAGACTTATGCAGTTGGAAAGATTTGAGAGTGATCTGACTCACCTTGTGTCTGTGGGCTTCAGGCTGCATCCTTCTTCAGTGAAGCGACAAAGCAAAATAATACTCTCAGCTCTGTGTCTGAGCTTTCTAGCACACACACACACACACACACACACAGTCCCTTTTAGAGCTGCATAAAGGGGAATAAACTGTGAGCCAATACCACCTCTTTTGATTTTGGAGGAGACTCAATGCACACACACACACACACACACACACATGCGTTACATGCCAGTCTTTGCCTCTGTTTCCCCAGGGTAACTCTGTCTGCTCTCTCCTCTCACACTTTCACTTTGGTTTGCGCCCATGCGTCTGGTTCCCTTCCAGGAAGTGGTGAAAGTTCAACGGTGTTCATGGCTCGACATATAACCAACCGTCAGACAAATCATTTGCCTTGCAAATATTCTTTCACATCACTTTCTGTCATGTATCTTATGGTAACACAGTCTCTCTTCACACACACACACACACACTTCCAGTATCTTACATGAATAAAAAAAGTATGAACAATAATTGGAGAACCACCAAGAGCTTCATGCATATTTTATTCAATAGTAAAAAAGTGTTTAGTCCCATAGGGCATGCTTACATGGTCTTTACAGTAGGGAGATCCAGAACAGCACGAGAGAGAAAGAGAGAGAGAGACAGAGAGAGAGAGAGAGAGAGAGAGAGAGAGAAAGAGAAAGAGAGAGACACATCACACCTTGGAGGATTGCTCCCTCAAAGCAAAACACCAAGAATGAGACCAAATCAGAAAAAGAAAAACCAGCTCCAAGCTTTCAGCATCAGAATCATAATTAAGATCAATAATATTATAAAGAAAGGAGAAGAGAATCCAGCGAAGAAGAAGAAGAAGAAGAAGAAGAAGAAGAGGAGGAGGAGGGATAGGAGGAATACAGTTTGTCCTTAAAAATGTGGAGACACGGTTAGCTGAGGGTCTTTAATAGGCTTTACATCTGAAAGGTCCATGCAAACATGCTCCAGCAGATACCGTGTGTCTTTATAGAGTTAGAATATGCACGCAGACACACACTCTCTCTCTCTCACACACACACACACACACACACACACACACACATACATACAGGGTGACGCACACCCATACAAACACGCAGACTCGAAGTCAACAAAGAAAAATAAATGAAATCACAGAAGGCTTCAAACCTTTTTAGGAGCATCAGTATCTGTACAGCAAAAATCTCAATTATAAAAAAACAAATAACTGAAATAAAAAGTATTACCCCACACACCCCTCCAGCCCCCAAACATCTTTGTATATACAACAGAAAAGTCTCCTTCTTGTCCGAAGAAGCTCGCGTGGCCAGAAATACGGCTGCAGTTCCTTCTGACGCCAGGAGAGGGAGCCCTGTGAGGTCCACAGCCACTGCCGCCTGTCTCTACTGTTGCCAGACCAGCGTCAGCTCAGCTCTGCTTGAGAGTAGCAGTGACCGTGTCTCTGTGGGTCTGCTCTGCTTTGAGGCCAGAACACACACCCACACACCCACACACCCACACACCCACACACA
>NC_045157.1:7789992-7792492 GCF_900700415.2 Clupea harengus
GAGCAGATGCTCAGCACGTTTACCAGCATCTCCGTCACTGCCCAGGCCAAAGGTCAAAGGTCAAACATAGTGAGGGCATCCTGTGTGTGTGTGTTACCGTTGGCAAGTGCCTATGTCTTAACATTCTGTACACTGTAATATCTGTTATATCTATTGTGTGTCACTGTGTGTGTGTGTGTGTGTGTGTGTGTGTGTGTGTGTGTGTGTGTGTGTGTGTGTGTGTGTGTGTGTGTGTGAGCATGGGTAGGTGTGGGTGCGGGTGCAGGTGTGTGAGTTTCACCTTTCTCTCCCACAAATGGCAGCGACCAGGTAAACACATCCATGAAGTTAGGCAGCCAATAGGGATGAGGAGAGCAGTTAAACTGTCTGATGTTCATCACATTATTCTCATACTTCAGAACGGCCGCTGTAACACACACACACACACACACACACACACACACACAACAACAACGAGTAGGTGTGAGGAGAGCAGTTAAACTGTCTAATGTTCATCACATTATTCTCATACTTCAGAACGGCCTCTGTAACACACACACACACACACACACACACACACACACACACACACACACACACACAAACACACAACAACAATAACAACAACAACAACGAATAGGTGTGAGGAGAGCAGTTAAACTGTCTAATGTTCATCACATTATTCGTATACTTCCGTATAGCTACTATAACACACACACAAACACACACACTCAAACTCAGTGACACACATTCACACAGTCATTTGATGTCTGACCTTTGTTGTTGTAAACATCCAGGTAATTTGGCGCAGAGAAGATTGTGATGAGGGAGGGGAAGCCAGTGGTCTGGCTCTTTCGGTACATGCGGTAACTGTTGAAACAGACACACACACACACACACACACACACACACACACACACACAAATGCATTTGTTTGTGGAATGAAACAGCATCAGCTCAGAAGCATATAACTGCATGTTTCTGGATGAAACCAACTATCTCTGTCAGTGTAAACTATGCATCTATGACATCTCTTTTTATTGGATGACAGCAAAGAGGGCGGGACATACCCAGCATCCTGTGCTTCATGAGCTCGAATGATGGACAAGAGGTTGTTGGTTTGTAGAAACTCACACACTGCAGGGTAACTGTAGAGAAATCACACACAAGTTTAGAAACAAAGGCACACACACACACAAACACACACACACACACACACACACACACACACACACACACACACACACACACACACATGTACATACAAGCCCCCACATCATATTAGTCAAATTAGTCACTCAAATTAGTCCACACTATGACTGCTCACGATCAGTGGTTTTAAAATGTATCCAGAACGTAAGTGCACATTTATAACTGTATAGAGACTTCTCTCTGTTCACTATTAAGACTATTGCATTTGTACATTAAAGGCAAAGTGTGAAGTTTTAAGTGGCTTCTATTAGTAGAAATGCAATATACTATTCATAATTACCTGTATTTATTACCTGTAACTAAGAATTGTTGTTAGCTTAGAATGAGCCCTTCATATCTACATAGGGGGCGGGTCCTCTTCCACAGAGACCACCATGTTGCACCGCTATGTTTCTACAGTAGCCCAGAAGGGACAAACCAAAACACTTCTTTCGAGATCGGGCTTTTCTGGGTTTTTATGGCATTCGGTACTCACACATGCTTGTAAAGGGAAGGGCATTCAGCTGGTTGTAATTCTGGAACCACACCACTAGATGCCACAAAAAACTACACACTGCACCTTTAAAGTATTTCTCTACTCCTAGCATAACTGCATAGCGCCACAGTGTAGGAGTCATTCGGCAGCCTGTGCAGAGGGTGTGTGTGTGTGTGTGTGGGTATGTGTGTGTGTGTGTGTGTGTGTGTGTGTGTGTGTGTGTGTGTGTGTGTGTGTGTGTGTGTGTGTGTGTGTGGGTATATGTGTGTGTGTGTGTGTGTGTGTGTGTGTGTGTGTCAAGTCAGAGAGACCTGTTCTTGTCTGTGTGATGTATTTGAGGAATATGCAGTATTTTTCTTTGTAGTCCTAATGAATGTATTGGGCTGTTGGAATGTCCTGGAAGGTTCTTGGAGAAAGGTCAAGGTTCAGGGTGAGATGACATGGGGGGGTTTCCCTCCGACTCCTTCAACTGATTCCTCTGCTTGGTCTTGAGCATTAGTTAGGATGTCATTTTCAGTCCAGCGTATCATGTATCCCAGTATGAATGATGTGTATGTGACACATTGACATAAATGGAGCATTTTACGGAATCTCGAAATTGGTTGATTATTTTAGGTGAAACCTGCCAACACATTTATTTCTGATTGAAATATTGCTCTTATTGCTTTTGATCATTTGACCCCATTGTTTCAGCTATGCATTCCAGCTACTGCTCAACCACTGCTGTGTGTGTGTGTGTGTGTGTGTGTGTGTATGTGTGTGTATGTGTGTGTGTGTGAGTGTGTGTGTGTGTGTGTGTGTATCTGTGTATGTGTGAGTGTGTTTGTGTGTGTG
>NC_045157.1:7797492-7802492 GCF_900700415.2 Clupea harengus
AGGTGTGCTCCCAGAGGTTTATTTTAGTTTTTTTTGGCCAAAATATTCAGCACAGCAGGAAGGTGTCTTGGTGTTATTGAGTTTCCTATCAGGTCTAGCCACGCTGGCGGTCGGGAGAACACGACTAAAATGATTTGTTAGGACAAGCTTCAGTAGATCAATAAGCCATGGGGCTGACATCTACACAGCTCAGTATAATGAACGAATACTGTAGTTATGAACTACAGGGGGAACCACCCGTGTCTGAGGAGGTCTGGAAGACAAATGAGGTTTTATCTAAAGTGAAAGACGATGATGACATTATTAACATCCTTGTCTTTATTAAAACATGTTAGCTAACTGGAAGCTAACTGTGAGCTAACTGGAAGAGTGTTTCAAGACTGGTTTACTGTCCCATCAAAGACAGGATAACACACTACCTCTCTCTCTATGGTTCTCTTTTTCTCCCTCTCTTCCTCCCTCTCTTTTCTGCTCTCTCTCTCTGTCTCTCTGTTACTCTTTCTCACTTCTCTCTCTCTCCCTCTCTCTCCAGCAGATGGTTGGTGAGGGTGCCCACTCCTCTCTCTACCCATCAGGGACATCACTGCCTCTTCACAAGGCCATTCATTAACAAGCAAATTAATTTCCTGCTAATCTCTCTCTCTCTCTCTCTCTCTCTCTCTCTTCCTCTCTCTCTCTCTTTCTCTCAAACTATCTTTCACTCTATCGTGTACTTCCCTCTTTCTCTCTCATCATGTCACGTTCTCCTTCTCTTTTCCTCCCCATCTCTATCCTTAGCTCTTTCTCTCTTCTCTCTCACTCCCTCTCTCTCTCTCTTTCTCTCTTCTCTTCTCTTCTCTCTCACTCCCTCTCTCTCTTTCTCTCTTCTCTTCTCTCTCACTCCCTCTCTCACTTCCTCTCTTCTCTTCTCTCTCACTCCCTCTCTCTCTCTCTTTCTCTCTTCTCTTCTCTCACTCCCTCTCTCTCTCTTTCTCTCTTCTCTTCTCTCTCACTCCCTCTCTCTCTTCCTCTCTTCTTTTCTCTCTCACTCCCTCTCTCTCATTTTGCATCTCTCAGGTGAGCTTGAGGGATGGAAAAGAGTCCATGAAAAAGAGGGAGTGAAAAATTGATAGAGTGATGCAGAGAGGTTATTGAATGGAGGAGAGAGAAAGAGAAATATTTAATAGAGTCATGTCACAGTAAAAGGAGGAGAGGAGAGGAAGGGGAGGAGAAGAAAAGTCAACCACAGAGAAGAGAGATAGAAAGACTAGAAGGACAGTTGGAAAAGGTGACATTGACTTACATTCTTGCTTGAAAGTGAAGTATTCCGTCAGGTGCCTACATTCATGGTTCCCTCGCAGAAGAAAGATAGTCTTTGGGTACAAGATCTTCAGTGACCACAGATAAAGCACACACTAAGATAGAAAGTCAAAGATAAAAGGGAAAGAGAGAGAAAAGAGGGAGAGAGAGAGATTTTAATTATATAAATATTGATTTTTGATTCAATATTTGATGAATTATTTTAGATTTTTTTTGTATTATTCCATTGCTTCATCATCCCATGATTAAATTGAAAGACAGAGACTGATCCAGAGGGATGACAAGCAACGGTGAGAGACAGACAGACAGACACAAAGAGAGAGAGAGAGAGTGAGAGAGAGAGAGAGAGACTACATACTAGAAGACTAGAAGCACTAGAAGACGTTACTTGAACCCTGCTTCATAACACTAGTATAACCATGCTATAACCATGCTATGGCACGTGTCCTGTCCTGTCATGAGTTATCAACCGGAATTGATATTGCATGACAACTCATGTCACATACTACTAAGCAGATGTGACATCATACTATCATGACAATTACCAATTATAGTGACATACTGTTACATCACTGGACACTAACTACCATCTCTACATATAGCTCCATATGACATCATTCATGACATGATTATGACTTATGATGTCTTATGACACAGGATTCAAGTAAAGTGTTCCTTCGTTGGTTTCTACAGGTCCAATCAATCATGACATGACCTAATTGAAATGTGATTGGATCGAGGTCACAGGAAACATGCTATGAAGGTTAATGTGTACAATGGAGTGACAGTGGCAGGTTGGTTCAACTAATGCCTCCCTTATTTTCCCAAAATGTAAAACTGTTGCTAAATGCAGTTCTTGGGGCTAGTATAGACTAAAGTATGCACTCACCTCAATACTAAAGTACCCTCGGTCCACATAGTCCCCGAGGAAGAGATACCGCGTGGTGGCTGGAGAACCTCCAACCTCAAACAACTTCATCAGGTCAAAGAACTGACCATGGATGTCTCCACAGACTGCAAACACACACACACACACACACACACACACACACACACACACACACACACAGAGAGACACACACAGACGCACATTTCCCATGATATAGTGAATCATATTAGCAAGACACATCCTTACAAGTATTGTGTGATACAGCTAGTAAGTGTGTGTGTGTGTGTGTGTGTGTGTGTGTATGCATGTGGCAAGCTGTTTCACACTGCAGCATGAGAACGTCACAGACGCACAGGAGTAGATGTAACGAATTTGCCACGCCCCTCTCACATCAACCCCCCAGACCTAGTCAGCTGCAGCTCTTACATTAGCGTCTGCTCTCAACCCACAATCACCCCTTACACCACCTGTGTGTGTGAGTGTGTGTGTGTGTGTGTGAGTGTAACCTCCCCTTACACCACCTGTCATCCTTTGGCATAGAATGGGGGTGAATGCACAGATCCTGCTTGACTCCTGCCAGGGGAGTCGACTCTTGCACGATCCCTTCAAGGCGTTTTAGGACCCTGGCCAGAGACCGTGCCAAACACGCTCTCCTGCCTGCATATCTTAGGCAAATTCAGAACTCCAACTTGTGAATTGATGTTTAAAATATTCATAAAAATCTGTTCCTGGGAACAAAAACAATACACGGTGTCCCTGCTAAATCCTCTCCTTATGTGTGCGCTTGGGTGTGTGTGTGTGTGTGTGTGTGTGTGTGTGTGTGTTTCTGTACTGTTTGTGCCCGTGAGCGATTCTCCCTCCGGCTGATCTCTCTTTGGGGCTTTAGAGGCTGGAGACAGATAGACTCCCTACACACACACACACACACACACACACACACATTTCTACTGATAAACAACGACACACACTCCACTGCTCCTCATAGACCATACAACAGAGAGGTGTGTGTGTGTGTGTGTGCGCGTATGTGTGTGTGTGTGTGTGTGTGTGTGTGTGTGTGTGTGTGTGTGTGTGTGTGTGTGTGTGTGTGTGTGTGTGTGTGTGCGCGTATGTGTGTGTGTGTGTGTGTGTGTGTGTGTGTGTGTGTGTGTGTGTGTGTGTGTGTGTGTGTGTGTGTGTGTGTGTGTGTGAGAGAGACAGAGAGAAAGAGAGAGAGAGAGAAAGAGAGCGCAAGTCTATTTGGGTGTGGTTGTGGGTGTATCTGCCAATGTGTGTGTGGTGAGTGTGTGTGTGTTCCTTTTCTGCTAATTAGAGGACAGAGGTGCAGGGACAGAAGGTTAAGCGCTGCTTTATGTAAAATGAGCCCAGGGATTCTGTCCTGTGTGTGTGTGTGTGAGAGAGCCAAGATGATTGTGCGTGTATGTGTGTGTGAGCGCATTGGTAAGGGGAGCAGGGGACATGGATATGCATGAGAAGACACATGTACCCATGTATGCGCAGCCATACATCTACAGGTTAGAATCACAATGCAGTGTATATGTCAGTGTAGCTTTGTGTAGCATTCCACAGAAACACTCTTTCTAGGAATACAACCGGATGTGTGATTGTCAGAAGTTATACGGAGGTCCTATGTGTTCAGGGTGACAGTAATGAGTTCATAGATAAAGAAACACTGTTGCTATAACTACCATGTTACAGTGTTGCCGTGGCTGCAGTGTTTCTATGACTACATTTAAGTCTTGTAACCATGACAGCAGTAATATAGTCTTGCTATGATAGGATAGAGCTATGTTGCTGGCACTATCCATTCTACCTCCCCTCTCTCTCTCTCTCTGTCTATCTGTATGTGTGTGTATGTGTATGTGTGGGGGGGGGGTCGGTATGTGTATGTGTGTGTGTGTGTGTGTGTGTGTGTGTGTGTGTGTGTGTGTGTGTGTGTGTGTGTGTGTGTGTGCATGTGTGCGCACACGTCTGTATGTGTGTGTGTGTGTGTGTGTTACCGTTTTCTGTGCCTGTGCGTGGGATATGAGTTGTGGGCTGACACATTTAGAAGTTACATTTACATTTTGACTATCCATGAGGTGCGTAAATCACACACACACACACACACACACACACACACACACACCACACACGCGCGCACACACACATACACACACACACACACACACACTTTGCTTTGTTTCAAGTGATATCTTGCAAAAACAGCATTCTCCCACAAACTCAGAGAGTTTTTGTTGATCTGCTTCTGTCTCCCTTCTGCACCCACAGCAAATCGCCCCTGTCCTCCTTCTCTAGTTTGTCCCCATTTGTATGTATCCCTCTCCAGTACACACCCACACACACACACACACACAGACACACACACACACAGACACACACACTCACACTCACACTCACACTCACACTCACACTCACAATGTATAAAATGCCGCTGTTCCAATCCTTATGCACATACACACACACACACACACACACACACACACACACACACACAGACACACACACTCACATTCAATGTATAAAATACCCCTGTTCCAATCCTTATTCATAGACACACACACACACACACACAAACACACACAGAAGAGCGCGCTCCACACACAGACACACATATATATACACACAGACCTGTGACGGGCGCTTCGATGTCCAGGATGGTCTTCTCCTGGCGTAGGATGGCGGCGCCCTCGTTGATGATGCGCATGGCCACCGGCTCCTCCAGACGGCCCTCTTTGGTCAGGTGGGCCTTCAGCAGGTCCACGCGCGGCCGCCCGTCCGCGTCAAACACCTCACGCATGGTCAACCTGTG
>NC_045157.1:7807492-7814992 GCF_900700415.2 Clupea harengus
CACGATACGCCGCGCCACGCCGTGCAAGACACATGCCTGTCCCGCCCATCCAGGCCCGTCCCTTTCGCCCACGGTTCTCTTACCTGGCCTGGAAAGCCGGCAATCCTCTTACCTGTACTGTCCAGGCAATCCTCTTACATATCGGAGAACACCCAAACCCCAGCCACTAGCAGTCTGTAAACACACACCTGTTCACCCTCTCCCTCTCTCTCTCTCTCCCCCTCTCTCTCTCTCTCCCTCTCCCTCTCTCGCTCATAGCAACTTTATTTGCTGTACTGGGAAGGGTATTCATGAAGCTGGGGTTTATGTTTTGTTGGCCATCCTTAAATTCCGTAAAACAAAGAATGAAGGCCAGGACTTTGACATGATGTCCATGTTTAAATCTATGGTGGAAACAAGAACAGTGGTGGAGTACAGGGTGAAATAGTGTGTCAGGGAGGGGATAGTTACCATTAATGACCTTAGCAGGCTTGTTTTCAACTGGTGAAATTGACACACTCTCTCTCTCTCTCTCTCTCTCTCTCTCTCTCTCTCTCTCTCTGCACATCTCATACTCATACCAGTAACATTCCAGTTCCCCCTGCTCCAGCGGATGACACACTTGTTGTCACTCTCCACTTGACCAGTAAAACTTCATTTCCCCCCAATCCCAACACCTGCACCAACCCCAGCTCACTACAAATCCCACACCTGTCCTCTGTCTCCTGACCTGGGTCCTCACACACACCTGTCCTCTGTCTCCTCACACACACCTGTCCTCTGTCTCCTCACACACACCTGTCCTCTGTCTCCTCATCTGGGTCCTCACACACACCCTTCAGAAATGTGTGCAAGTTCCTACGATGGCCGTCAAATGCCATAACAACGTGAAAAGCCCTATCTCGAGCCAGTGTTTTGGCTTGGCTGTTCTGGGATACATGGTGCAACATGGCGAACTCCATGGACCCACTCCCTATGTCGATATGAAGGGCTCATTCTAAGATAACAAATTCATAGTTACAGGTAATTATAGACTCGTGAAAATATAATGATCAATACTGTAGTCCATTTCGACTAACAGATGCTACTAATAACTACACACTGCACCTTTAATTCAGTGTCATATGCAACAGTCAACAAACAAGAGCTTTTACCATGGCAACATTCAATTATTATCACTGTCGTGAAAACTAATGGTATACGGCATCTTGATCTATGATGGCATAAATGTTCCAGACTCATATAATCATATCCAAATATCCCTGAATCAAATGACAATACTAGCTTAATCGTCATGCTCGACTGTGCGCCCTCGGAATGAATGCATCTGAAAGGTTAGCCTCCATGATAACTGGCTAGCAATCCAGCTCCCTGAGTAAGCTGTCTGCAGTCCAAATGCAACCTAAGACTATGCACATCCATTACACACCGCTGTATTTCAAACAACTGTATTTTCCTTGCTTTCCTTTCAGGCTTCACTAAAAGATGTTTTAATGGGTCTGCAGTACTGGACTGAGCTGAGCTGAGCTGAGCTGACAAACTGACTCACTGACTTTGCTACCTTCAGACAACCAGCATGTCACAGCTGATATGGGGTGAGGCAGTAGTCTACCTTCAGACAACCAGCATGTCATAGCTGATATGGGGTGAGGCAGTAGTCTACCTCAGCACATCTCCTCCCTCATGTATCCCATCATGCAGTAGTCTAACTCAGTGCCCCTCCTCCCTCATGTGTCCCATCATGCAGTAGCCTACCTCAGCACACATAGACATATATAGGTAGACGCCCCATTGACTGCTTCAGCCTGTTGCCGCGACGTGCCAACGTCGCCGCCATATTGGCTCGGGAACAGCTGGCCTGTAAACAAACGCAAGTTAACGGTGGATCTGCGGTTTTTCTGGATAAAAATCACTATAGCCTTTACATTTCGCAACCGATTTCACTGAGTCATTTTTATATTCAAGGGTTTGTGATCTACGTGGAGTTCCCCCAAAAAGATTTGTCTCCATGTTACTTTGAATCTCGATAGTTAGGCTATAATCGCCATAGACATATATACATGTGCATATGTCTATGATAATCGCTGCTAGACACTCACTTTTCTTGTGCTGTCACAGCTCGTGCACTTTGAAAATACTAAGAAGAAATCTAAACTATCCCAGCCCCTATATATGTCTATGTCAGCACACCTCCTCCCTCATGTATCCCATCATGCAGTAGTCTACCTCAATACCCCTCCTCCCTCATGTATCCCATCATGCAGTAGCCTGGCACTCTGGGGAAACAGGATGCCAACTAGTACAACCACGCCAACATGGCCGTCGTCTGATCTGACTCAGCAACAATCCTGGCTTTAAGGGTTCTCCGTGGCTTTAAGCGTTCTCCATGGCTCTTTCTGAACATTAATGGTTCTGTGTGCCTGTGGGACTAGTTCCCAGCTTTCTTGGCAAAGGGAATGTTCACTTCCACTAGGCTGTTTACTAAATGCACATCTCAACCCGTCCATAAGAGTAGTAGGAGTTTTTACTGGTTTCTCTAGCGAAAGAGGCTAAACAGCCAGAAACGCGTGTGTTTGCGTGTGTGTGCACTCTGAAGACCTGCTTCCAACTTCTGAAGACCATCTGAGTCTGTGCACTGCCACCATGCTTCCCATCTCCGTGTCCCTTGACAGGCAAGCATGGGTCTTAGCCTACACACACACACACACACACACACACTTATGGAGGGAGAAGTAATCCCTGTATGTTTCAAGATGACATGTAACCCACTCCTACACTACTCCACAAGAGGCCAATGAAGAGCAATAACATCTCAGATCCCCAAAAGACTTTCTCTACTAACCCAAATGAAAAGGCCATTTTCTGTCTGTTTGGCCAAGTCCAGACTACACCGATATATTCTGTTGCACTGACAATGTAAGGATTTCCAAGGTGCAGAATGGTGTACTGCTGTGACACAACACATCACTTAGCAGCGATCATACAACCATCCGGTAAATTATGCTATAAGATTAGAGCTTCCATTCCATTTAGTTCTGTGCCATTACCATCCCGTCCCGTCCCGTCCCAACCCAGTTCTCAGCTGCCTCTGGCACGGATCCGGTTGGGCTCAGGGCCATTACCGGTGTATGAGCGCCTTGACCTGTTAAAGCAGCAGGCTTGGGCTCAGGGATGTCCTTGTCCCTTCCCTCGAAGGGCTATCCTCTTGCACAGGCCACGGCGGGACAGCACCGCCAGGGGCCCTCTATGCAGGCTATTAAAGGGGAATGGTAACCCTCTATGCAGGCTATTAAAGGGGAATGGTATCCCTCTATGCAGGCTATTAAAGGGGAATGGTAACCCTCTATGCAGGCTATTAAAGGGGAATGGTATCCCTGGTCAGATATAATAGCAGTGAATTTGTGAAGTGAAAGGTAGGGGAGACACACACACACACACACACACACACACACACACACACGCACACTGTTACACTTCATCTCATGCAGAGGGCAACCAAAGACACATAAACACACACAACACATTCTCTCTCTCTCACACACACACACACACACACACACCAGAAAACACACACAGCAAAGCAAAGCACAGAGCCAGCCTAAGTACTGCAGAGCGCCACGTGATGCAAAAGACCAGCAGGAGAGAAAGTAGGACAGAAGACTCAGAAGAATAGAAAGAGATGAGGAGATGAAGAACAGTAAAGGGAAAGAGAAGAGAAGAGAGAGAGAAAGAGAGATGAAGAGGAAGACAAGAAAAGATAGAAGTGAAGACAAAGAGAGGAGAGAATCCATTAAAAAAGTGGGAGAACAGAAGAGAGGAGGAGTGGGGGAGAGGAAGAAGAGAGGAAGAGGAAGATGCTATCAAAGAGAAAAGAAAAAATTGAATGAGAAGAGGGGTGAGGAGAAGATGAGAGAGGTGAAGATAAGCAGGTGGAGGAGAGGAGAGGAAAACAGAGGAGAGGAGTGAGGAGGAGAGGAGAGAGGAGGAGAGGAGAGGAAAACAGAGGAGAGGAGTGAGGAGGAGAGGAGAGAGGAGGAGAGGAGAGGAGAGGAGAGGAAAACAGAGGAGAGGAGGAGAGGAGAGGAGAGGAAGATGTTAACAAAGAGGAGAGAAAAAAGGAATGATAAGATGAGTAAGGAGGAGATGAGAGAGGTGGAGGAGAGGAAAGGAGATGAGACAAGAAGAGAGGAGAGGACTGAGGAGGAGAGGAGAGGAGACGAAACGAAACGAGACGAGACGAGAGGTTAAATACTCTTTTATTAAACCATTGTTCAAACACACTTAAAACAAATAATACATGAGAACATCCAATATGGACATCCTATAAGATCCACATATATTACATCCTTAGAGAGCTGGAAAGAGGGTCTATATTCTGGGCCCTCTGCTTCATTTTATAAAAGCTACTTGCCCATCCTCTCCACCCTCACAGAGGAAGAGGAGAGGAGATCAGGAGGAGAGGAAATCAGGGGAGGGGAGGAGAGGAGAGGAACTCAGGAGAGGGGAGTGTGTGAGAAATTTGCGAAGGCCAATAAGATGAGAATGGGTATCTATCTTAAGACAGCCAGAGACTCTGAGAACACTGCTGGGCTTTCCCACTGAAAGATATAACACATCATACACACGCGCACACACACACTCACACACACACACACACACACACTAGACAGCTCCAAGCTTTCCCTACGACAGATGGCTGCCTGAAATCTCAAGCCTTAAATGGGTTATTTGTTACTATCCTTTGTTACTGTGGAAACGCACACACTCGCGCACATGCTAAACCACAAACACACACCAGCATGTGTGTGTGTTTCTGTGTGTGTGTGTCACTGAATGTACTCTCTCCCATTCATCAGCCTGTAAGCTGCGCTTCTGCACCTTGTCAGAACGTTCAGCTGTGTTCTGTGGGTTCCACCGGGTTCTGCTACACTGCCTAGTTTTCCTAGACGTTCTCGTGGGGTGTCTCACTGATAAACTCGTACAGAATAAAACAATGAGCACAGACCAATGGGATGGAGAGATATGAAGAACAGCACAGAGACAGCACAGAGACAGTGAGCACAGACCAATGGGACGGAGAGATATGAAGAACACACAGAGACAGCACAGAGACAGCACAGAGACAGCACAGAGACGGTGAGCACAGACCAATGGGACGGAGAGATATGAAGAACACACAGAGACAGCACAGAGACAGTGAGCACAGACCAATGGGACGGAGAGATATGAAGAACAGCACAGAGACAGCACAGAGACAGCACAGACCAATGGGACGGAGAGATATGAAGAACAGCACAGAGACAGCACAGAGACAGCACGGAGACAGCACAGAGACGGTGAGCACAGACCAATGGGACGGAGAGATATGAAGAACAGCACAGAGACAGCACAGAGACAGCACAGACCAATGGGACGGAGAGATATGAAGAACAGCACAGAGACAGCACAGAGACAGCACAGAGACAGCACAGAGACGGTGAGCACAGACCAATGGGACGGAGAGATATGAAGAACACACAGAGACAGCACAGAGACAGTGAGCACAGACCAATGGGACGGAGAGATATGAAGAACAGCACAGAGACAGCACAGAGACAGCACAGACCAATGGGACGGAGAGATATGAAGAACAGCACAGAGACAGCACAGAGACAGCACGGAGACAGCACAGAGACGGTGAGCACAGACCAATGGGACGGAGAGATATGAAGAACAGCACAGAGACAGCACAGAGACAGCACAGACCAATGGGACGGAGAGATATGAAGAACAGCACAGAGACAGCACAGAGACAGCACGGAGACAGCACAGAGACGGTGAGCACAGACCAATGGGACGGAGAGATATGAAGAACAGCACAGAGACAGCACAGAGACAGCACAGACCAATGGGACGGAGAGATATGAAGAACAGCACAGAGACAGCACAGAGACAGTGAGCACAGACCAATGGGACGGAGAGATATGAAGAACACACAGAGACTGAAAATGTAAGAGGAAGTTCACAGGAGAAAAAATGGATGGAGACAATGAGACAGAGAGACACGTGGGGGTAGTGGAAGGGAGTATTGGAGAGAAAGTGGAAGACAAAAAAGATAAGAGAAAGAGAGTGAGGGAGAAAGAGGAGAGAGACAGCAGAGAGAGAATGGGGCAGGGAGAGAAAAGATAGATAAAGAGATAGGAGCGAAGAGAGAAGGAATGGGGAAGGCAGAGTAGAGAGGGAGAGAGAGAGGAAGAGAAGGGGGCAAACAGAGGAGAGATAGATAGAGAGAGAGAGAGAGAGGAAGGGGGGAGTACATGCAGAAGAGCACATATGTGTGAAAGCAGCACATGCGCTGACCCAGATCTCTGCTCTCCTCTCTCCCCAACTCGCCTTCCATCACTCTCTCTCTCTCTCTCTCTCTCTCTCCCTCTGTCTCTCTTTCGCTCCATGTCTCTCCTCTCCTTACCTCCCTCTCTCCCTCTTTCTTCTCTCTCTCTCTCTGCCTGTCTCTCTCTCTCCCTATCCCCCTCCATCTTGCTCCTTCCGTCTTTCTCCTATCTTTCCCTCTCTCCTTCTGCCTCTCTCTCCTTCCCTCCTTCCCTCCTTGTCTCTTCTCCCCAGCTCTGTGCTGTTCCACCACTCTTTGATGGGAGGATTTTTAAAGGGCCGTTTGAAGTCTCACAATTAATGCACGCTTCTCACATGAAGGGCCATCTGCACACACACACACACACACACACACACTGCTGGAGAGTCGTAAAAACCGACAGGCACGCTGGTCGTTGGGTAAACAAACAGGTAAGCAGGCAGGAAGACATCAACATGAACAAAGAAATGTCTCCATGGTAGCCTGGAAATGGCCTCATTACAGACTTCTGCGTCTCACTTTCTCTCTCCCTCTCTCTTTCTCTTTCACTCTCCCTATTTCTCCATGTACTCTCTAACTCTCATTCACTCTCTTTTTCTCACGCCGCCCCTCTCCCTCTCTCTCTCTCTCTCATTGTCCTTCTCTTCTGTCTTGCCGTTCTCACACTTTGTACAGTAGGATAAAGAGGCTAAATGTGTTCCTCTCACACACACACACACACACACACATATGTCCACGCACACACTCACGTACGCACCCAAAGACACAAAAATGAACCAAACACACAAGGACACAACATATAAAAACATACTCACACTCATTCATTCAACTCTAATCAACTCTAAGGCATCTGAGAAATCTTAAAATATCATCCACGTTCATGTTGCTGTTGAACAGATCAGTATGTGAATTTTAACAGACCAATCGCCATAATTAGGTCAGTAGGCTTTTGTCAGTTTCAGCTTATTATTATTATTATTATTATTAATAATAAAGTTATTTAATTCAAATGTTTGCTGTTCCCTTGTGCAGTCAGTTGTGCATGTTATATGCTAGGCTATACCCTCATGTATAGTCTAACTCCAGGTTGTGTGGCAGCATTACCCTACTTGTGTCTGTAAGAGCAGGAATAGTCTAACTCCAGGTTGTGTGGCAGCATTACCCTACTTGTG
>NC_045157.1:7817492-7832492 GCF_900700415.2 Clupea harengus
CTCCTAGCTGTGTCCCAGCCAATTCAGGTGACCTGGAACACGACCAGTTATGTCACTCTGGTACAATAATCACTCGAGAACCATCCAATTTAAAATGTATTACCGTTATGATTGCTTCTATTTCAAATTCATAACGTTTTAGACTTGCAACCATGTACACCTAGAAGGAGGACACAAAAACAAACCAACAGAAACTGTTTTTCTGAGGAATTATGGTCAAAAACAAAACACCTGTATTGTGTATGGGGAATGAGTGTACGTAGGCTCCACTCCAAATTGAGTGGCAGGTCTGGGAATGACCTTTCCTGTTTTGGGGGTAAAGGTGGCTCTGTGGGATATCTTACAACCACTAACGTCTCCCTCTTTCTCTCTTAAATGTAGAGCATGGGGTGGCAATTACACTGTTTCAACAACCCCAACACCAGCATTCAAAATCCTGATCCATCACCATAGCAACATTTGTTGCCTCAGAGTACCCATGAAACATATAGCTTGTAGTGTGCTTCCATCTATCCATCTGACTGTATATCCAGCCTCTTCTCTCTCCTCTCTGGCCATGCCTCCATCTTTCTCTCCATATGTGATGCTGCTCAGGAAAAGACTGGCTTTGCTGTGTACGTATGGCAACCCATTCATCCTCCCACCTCCTGGCTTCTTCACTGTTAAGATCCCGCCTCTGACAGCCAAACGATGACTGTTTTAGTGAGTGGTGTTTAATTTGAATATCACTGTGAATGTATGCGTGTGTGTGTGTGTGTGTGTGTGTGTGTGTGTGTGTGTGTATGTGTGTCCATGGATGACTGAGCTTTGTTAAGATTTCCTCTGCTGCTAGATACAATTCAAGCCCAGATACCTTCCCACAAAGCCTTCCATCCCTGCCGTGCTCCCTTTCTGTCTCTCGTAGCCTAAACATTCTATGCAGCAATAACAGTCCTCAACACATTCTTATGGCTCATGACGAGCAAATCTATATCTCATAACCCATATTGTGCACAGCTCGCTCCGCCGCCCACACAGAAGGCTACATCCTAACATACAAACATTCAATATTCCATAACCGAGCGATGCAGCGTTTCAGTCTCTCTTTGCCGCCCCGCAGACAACAGAGCAATATGCTGATACGCAAGCGGGCATTTCCAAACTCCATTTTGTCTTTGGTTGTCGGTGAGGCGGACAAGATTCCGGAGACAAACGCGCTCCGCCTGGAAGTGCGCGACTTGGCGTCAGATTCGCGCAGATGCGCACTTCTTCCGCAGGCGTAATTCAGACCTACACAAACTCGTCTCTAAAACGAGATTTTGCGCATCACACCACCCGTATTATTGAGGGCTTTTTCGCTTTGCTTTGGTACGGATGTCATTGGAGTTTACGCAGGTCAAACTAAAACATTCATCTGGCCAATTACTCAGAAAAGCTACAGGGCGCCAAAGCCAGCTCGTCACTTGTCGGCGTTTCTCTATTCAAGACTATATATTGATATACATTGAATATTCTAAAACAACCTGACATCTTACACTTATGCCATTCTTGTCTGATATTTTCTGTGCGAAGCTTCCAATGTCACCATCGTAAGAGTGCTTTTTATCACGCAAATCGGCCAACATCACACAGCATCCTCACGGATGCCCGGTGTGCACGGTCCAGCGCCGTTTCGTTTCATCTCGTGCATCACATTATTTAGGTCTAAAATCGATATGTATAGATACAAGTTTGATTTGCAATCGGCATTGGTATCCTACACAGCGTTAAGACAACAATCATACAAATAAAAGACATGATATCACTCTCTACCTTTAAGTCGTCCTTTCGCTGTCATGGTCAAACTGCCAAAAAATAGCCTATTTCATTGGAACGAGATGCTAATCTCTCTCTCTCTCTCCTCTCTCACTCTCTCTCTCTCCCTCTCTGGGATTCTGTAACAGTGCACGTATTCACCAGCAGGCGCATGCACAGCTCGCGCGATGCGCTCCAGAGATGCTGCTGCATCACCAGGTCTCGCGCAGTAGCCGCGCGGAGGCATCCCAACGAACCCGTAGCAACTCAGCATCACGCGGCGATCCCACCAGTACTCAAGCTCTACCCCATTCAAAGGCGCATCTGTCACTGCAAATTCAGTTTACATTAAATAATAATATCCGACAAATCAAGAGGTCTATATAATGAGGCTTGTGAAGTAAGGTTCAGTGTTGCCTGACATATCATCTTGCTAACATGGCAAATAAATGTGATCTGGCAATCTTGCTAGAATGTTATCAGTGAACAAAATTAGCCTTCCAAAAGACAACCCCCCTCCGATAGACCTAAATTGTATTGTGAGATAAAAGCGCAAGCATTCCTGAAACCATGCATACGACGATAGCCACCGACACGATGCACCTACTTTTAATCAACCGTTCGGTCGGGTCGAGCCCCATGTCGGTGTTGGACATCTTCATGGGCAGTTGTTGACTACAAGGCGAGTGTGTGTCTCCGTCCCGGAATAAAGCTCTGTCTTCGCAGGGGCGAGGGCTGCGTTGGCTGCAGCAGCAGCATCACTTGGAGCGTCTCCGCTTTCCACTGACGGGGCTTTGATGGGGGGAAAGTCTGCCGCAGTTTACCCGGGGAGAGTGTGTTGACGCCGGGATGCTGTTGTCTGCTGGGGTGCCTGTGTGTGGTGGTGGTGGTGGTGAGGGGTCGGTTAGGGGAGGGGGGGGGGTGTTCCGCTTACTTCAGGGTCTCCTCCCAGCGTTGCCTGCACCACCCTGACATGGAGAAGGTAGGAACTCCCACGCACACGCTGACAGGGTAGCCTCATACCGCCATCCGGTGGAGACAGTACACGAGCTGTCGGGGTTTCCCTGAGAACGGGCGCGCGCTTCATCCATCTCGACCCATGCAGCTCGGAGGATGATGCTCGTGTGATGATCCCCATGCCTGTCAGCGGGACGCGCTAGATTAAATCAACCTGGCTTTAAATCAGTCAGCACAAGAGACAGAGTGTAACAGCCCCTCACTCTTAAACATGCCATGGACCTGTAGATTTTATATAGTTAAATGACATTTCAGTGAAATTTGGAGTGTTCCATGACTCGGCGAAAACAATGGATTGCCCATGCAGGCTATTGTAATTCCTCAGTAAGTGAGGCACATTAAAATGTAAACACACACGCACACACAATTGCTTTCGGTGACAAATGCTTATTGAATGTGATGGAATGCAAAGTATGCTCTACACATAGGTGAAAACGTAGAGAACTTGATAATATGTCGGCCTGTCATAGGATACTGGTGATAGAGGCTATGGTTTATTAGAATGATGTAGGGCAATTATTTGGGGAAACCTTGCACGCACCTTTTTTGTCTTGTAGGCTAATGAAGAAAGATAGACTTGGCTATTTGTTAAAGTAGGGCTGAATTGCCTAAATTGAAATTAGGTTTGACCTACCAATCCAAACAAGACATGCAGTAGCATATGCATGTGAATATTTTAAAATAAAATATTTTAAAAATATCCAAAATATTGTATAGCCTATAGTCTAACATCGTCCTAGCCCATGGACAGCGCAACACCGTCTCTCTCTCGTCTCTCTTGATCTCGCACACACACACAGGCACACAAACACATGACAATTTATGTTAAAATTTAGTGCGTTCAAGGTGTTGGCATTGTGGATGGGGATGACGGCTTTTTGACTAAATAAGTATGAAATCTCCGAAAGCATCGCGATAAAAGCCATAAGTCAACGCATATCCCTCCGCGCTTATTAAACTTCCTCTCTTCCGATGAATTCGATGTAATGGCTAGTGTCAGTGCTCGACACCATAGCCTAAAAACTAAAGGGTCTGCAATGCCAGTTCACCTTAAATAAATGTGTTATAAGATTCATTGTTATTATCTGAAATTGTTTTATGTAATATAACACTGCTCAATGACGATTATTGACGACGAGCAATGCAACAGTAACACATAGCTTAGGACTTAGCCATTGTGGCTCAGAACACACTAACACTGACTGTACATCCTCCATTGTGGCGCTTTTGCAGTATTGGTTGCATTGTAATCTATGGTGCTGTATAGCAGTAGAAGTCGGCGCGCAATCACGCAAGCTGATGCGCATGTCGGCGGAAGGCTTTCATTAGAGCAGTGCAGAGTGAGTGATCTGGTAGCCGCTGCTGCAGGAGGAAGGATCGCGGTTCTACCCGTACTACCTTTCAGTTTCGCCTTAAAATTACATCGACCGGTTTCGCCGGACAGATAGCGTTAATTCGAGTGTTAGCCCAAGGTATTGATTGTAACACATTTGTGAGCACTGGTCTCCAGATATAGAGAACAGCCGCCATTTTAACCGAGTATAACACGTTTTCGGTGACAGCAGCACAAGCACAACAATGGCTCTGAAAAGAATTCATAAGGTAAGAAGGAAGTCAGCGAGTGCCGTCGTCGGCCTGCTATTTCGCACTTGAAATTTCGATCGGGGTATTAGCACTGGGCCCCTTAACATGTCCGTTCGGCATTTAAAACTATAACACACGTCCTTTCCACAAATCCATCGTCTTTAACGTTGTAACCCCGGATACTGGGGTAGGATGACAGTGTAGCATTGCGCCTAGGAGAGCTAACGTTAACGTTAGCTAGCTAAAGACGGTTTGATGCTTTCTGCCCAGCATTTTGGGCCCGCTACCTTTTGAACCTAATGCAGCTCACTCTAAGCATCTGTCCCATTTCGTATGTGTTTCTATGCAGTCTGATAACATTTATCTACCTAAAACATTTACTTACAATGAATTGCACCAGGTGGTAACGTTATATGCCAATGATGGCAAACGGCTGTTGTCGGTCGACAGCTAGCTAGTGAACAAGCTCGCTAACAGCTATGCGTTGAACTTGGATGCTAGCTAAACGTTTAGCATGTTAGTGCCCCTGTCTTGATATTTCATGCTAGCGTGGTGCTAAATTTAGCTAATTTAGCTAGCTATCCAGTAAGTTGATCGTATGGATGTGTTACTCTACTATAAAGGCAGCTAGAAATAGCTGCTTAATGTTAGCCAACAAGGGCCCTGGCGATAGCTTGTTGTTTAAGTAACGTGTCTTCCTTTGCCTATGTTGGCGTTCAAGATGGAAACATTTCTAAATCAGTGATGTTACTTAAGTTGTTGGTAGTTATTGCTGTAGCCATAGCGCTAACACAAGAACGTGTCAAGTATTTTGCCAAACGTTTTGATTTTCAGCAGCACAACCAGCTGAGGCAATACAGCCTGGCAGGGACATGACTAGCTATCTGTTGCTAACTGTGTGAGCACACGTCTATGACGTTAGTCTGAACTTATATCACAGCACGCAACTGTTAACAATCAGACAGAACGAGCCTACAACCATTTCACGCTATGGAGCTGGAGATGATGTTCGTCTCCATCTGCGGGTACTCATATCGAGCAGTATCGCAACTGGAGACTTGTCTTGGCTATCTAGATATTTAGGTATCCAGCCAAGTTACAAAGACTGCGTAATGTTTGACTGTTGTACATCTGTAGAGCGCATTATCATGCTCGTTACCATAACTAGCTAATCAGTCATTTGATCATTGAAGCTCTATAGTTGTAGCCCAGCATGATTGTAATGGTTAATGAGGATTTGTAACTTAATCTTCGCTAAAATGCTGTCTGATAGGAGAACGAGATCTCCAAACGACATGTTGATCAGTTCTGGCCTGTTTACAACTGAATAGCTGCACATGGACTGTCAAGGGAACCCCACAGTCCTGACACAGGCTCCGCACTTGAGTGGGGCGAGTTGTTTTTGGGGCACTTCTCTTAGGATGGGGTTAACCTGAAACCCAAGGTTGCAGCTTCCTTCTTTGTGAGATTACAGTAGTGAAAGCTGAAAATGTTGTAGTGAAGGCACTTCTCTGGTGGTGTTAAACGAATTGAGGGTCCACGGTACCACATTCTTAGGTTGAGGATACAAGTTATTGATAACTTCCTCCAATTGGATTTTTAAGAACATGTTATTAATGGAGTTTTTTTTCCTTTTGTGTGTTTGAATGTGTCTAATACTGTCTTATTCTTACAGGAGTTGAATGACTTGGCTCGTGATCCTCCCGCTCAATGTTCAGCCGGACCAGTAGGAGATGACAGTAGGTGTCAATCAACCATAGCTGTCAACAATTTGCATATCAATCAAGCTGTTTACCCAGAACACCCCCTCTGTCCAAATGAGATCAGAATTTCTCCTTCTGTTACTGCTTCAGTCAAGACTTGACAATGGCACAGGCCATCTTAACTGGTTAAAAGTTATCAGCCTCAAATGTTTTCAAGTTTTCGGAGCTATTCACTCATTGAGAACCAGATAAATGCGTCAGGAGTATTTTGAAGGACAGTTGACCAACTTCACCATTTTCCCACACAGTGATAGGCATAGCGAGTTGAAGGAATTGACTTTCAGATTGAAAAAGGTAAAATAGCCTCTGAGTGAAGCCACTCATGTCGGCTGACTATTGAGCGTATTATGGTCATACCGTGGTGGCCCAGGATTATTTGTTTGCATTGCGTCTGTTGTTGGTTTCGGATTTAGGGTGCTTTGCATGCATCATTGTCATTCATATTCAGTACTGCCGGAATAGGTAGCGTTCACCATGTCTGCAATTCCACCAGTGGAATTTGTGTAAATGATCTGAAGTTATGAATAGATATCCGCTGCAGATTTAATCTATTAAGTAAATGATGACGCAGGTTAAAAGCTGGTTTCCAACCCACAAAGCACTGTGTGTGTTAGCCGGTCCTGTAATAGCTCTGTATATGACACTTCTAGAGGCTAACACGCATGCAAAAACGTTCATGCTTAATGAAGAAGGATAGCGACTCATCGTTTCAACAGTAATAAAATGTGCTTCAAAATGACTGATATTTGTTTGGTTCTCAAGTAGAAAACTGTTCGACGTTTTCCAACCTGAGTCAAATGATTAGCTAAAGACGAGTTACCGCAGACGATATGAATGACATAAAATACGAAGGTCTGCCCGCTGAAGAAACAAAACAACAGGTGGTGTTGGTACAGGCGAGGCCCAGTCTTCAGGGTAATCACATGGCAGGGTCGTTTAGGGCAGGTATATTGTGTGCAGGCCCACAGGAAAATTTCATTTCCAAAAATAGATTACAGTTTGGTGTTGATGGAGAAGCGCGGTACCCCTTTCATCAGTAGTTTTGGTGTGTGTATATGGGGGTAAGGGTTTCACATAGTCTTTTTCAGTCTCTGCTTATGAGAGAGTTGGGTGTGGTGTAAATATAGCTTTGTGTCGATTTAGATATTTAAATATTTGTAGATGTTTTGGTGTCGTTTCCCCTTGTATTTATTTGCATTGCAAACATGTTTGTGAACCAGGAGCATCACAGACTTTGAAGAACGCTGTCTGGCTTGATGACTAATGTTAAACACAAACTTCTAGTGTTAGTTCTTAAAAAAAATGTAAACAAAAAAGAATTGATTATCTGAATCTGCACGTTATGACTTCCGGTTTCATTTGTTGCTGTGCAACACCAGGCCGGGACCTGTAGAAGAATGTTCAGAACCCCCCCCCCACTCCCCTGACCATCGTCATGGTGATACACAGTTATCATTGTGAGCGAGGGGCCCCTGCTGCCAAAAATGGTGGCATGTGGTCTGTTGCATCACAATACCTGAGCTGTACAAGGAAATGTCGCTACCCCCACCTGATCTTGTACAGCCAGCCAGATGGTTCTGGTTTTCCCCCGAAACATAGATTGATAGATTTGTTTGTCAATTGAAGGTTCCCCTACGGCCAGTGTTTTAAAGAAAATGGCACCTAAAGGCGTAAACCGTTATTTTAATCCCAGACACTTTTTGTCATATTCAGTGAATTGCTCCTCTTGTCCTTTGGCTTTCCGCTCAGTGTTTGCGTTCTAAAAACTCCTGTTCTATGAACGAGCAACTGACATGGTGGCTTGTGCTGAGCCATAAACAATCCCAGCCAATCAACACGGAAGGGAGGTGTGTCGTTTGACTGGCTATTGACCTCAAATGTCAGCAGAGTTTTGCCAAACCGAATCGCTGACTGTATCTTTAAGCCGAACTAGACACTGAAGATCATAAAGTGACTCACGATAACCTGAAAGGTGTGTGTCAAGTGAACACACAGGTTCTTCCCGAGCGGTGACAATGCAGTAATACATATTGAGCTGTTTAAATATCAGACAGTTCCTACCTGGAAAGCTCTATTGTTCTACAGAGATATGAAGTGTTGACGTCCAGTTTAAAACTCGTTTCATTTTTAGAGCAGTGACCTTAACTGAGAAGACATGTGAGTGAAACCAGCATTAACATAAAACATACAGGGTTCCATTAGTTTTGAAGTATGCCGCAAACAGTTTTTCATAGGCCAGTACTAGTGGGTTTTGCATGTTGCATGTGTTGTGTAAATGAAGGGGAGCTGGGTTTCCTACACCAATCTTTCTCTCTGTGATATTGAAATAGTCAGACACTTAAACTTAATTCATATCGAGTGACAGACCATTTCTCTCATTCAATTTCCTTCTTCTCCGTCTCCTCCTCAGTGTTTCATTGGCAGGCGACAATAATGGGACCAGTAAGTACCTGTGTTTTTACATGTTCATGTGTGTTGTTTGAAGGTCGTATGTGTTGTCTGTGTTCAGAAATAACCATGTGTTTCTCTTCTGAACAGAATGACAGTCCTTATCAGGGTGGAGTGTTTTTCCTCACTATTCACTTCCCCACAGACTACCCCTTCAAACCGCCAAAGGTGAGGAGCTAGGAGCCTTGGGTAATGTAGTCTATAGACAGCTGTCACTGCAGTGCAGTTTTGCAGAACATTTGGAAATGTACCCAAAGTTTGGCCTGCATTTGAGAGTGCGGAGAGCAGGTGCGATGGTCTCTATGCTGATCTTGGGAGTAGGGGTGGGCCCAGCTGAGGCCCTGTTGGGTGCAGGCAGTCGATCATTAGTAAGTTAGGTAATGGCACTGTGGTCTTGTGCTTTCTGTACATTATGCAACCTAAATTGCATGTAACCACCGAACACGTGACTCACTGCAACATACAGCAGCCACAGTTACGCACACCACACTGTTGGCGAGGCTCAGAGGGGAAAACATATGGATACACCCAGATCATTTTTTTTACCATTATTATTATTATTATTATTATCATTCTTATTATAGGTTTTTTGGATGGACATGTGCAGAAAGTTTCAGGTTTTTGTGTGTGTGTGTGTGTGTGTGTGTGTGTGTGTGTAACATGCAGAACAAAAGTGGTGAAGCTATAGTTTCCTGTGTTTTGTTTTGCTCTTCCTTCTCCCTTCCCCACCTCTGCCCAGGTTTGGCTATAACTGAGTTCTAATGGTGTGAAAGTGCATGTGTACCTGCTGCTGGTACTTGAGCTATTGAAGCGACTCTGTGGTGTTGTTAAAGACGGTGATCAGTGGGTTATGGGACTTTAGTCATCCTTGTTCTGTTTGAGGTCGGCTACAAGTGGCCTGTTTGTGTCAAGATCTTAAAGGGATACTTAGAGATTTTTCAACCTGGGTTCTATTTTTTTTAGATGTTTCTGGGACCAAACTGTTTTGTACAGTTTCAGTTTCTTTACAGTTATTGAGGTAAACAGGCTGAGGTCTATCTCTGAAGGGGTCCTTTCTAGTAGTCAGACACTTATGATTACATTATGAGCCTGTCAGTGGCGGAAAAAAGTGGTTTACTTTGACACGGATGAATGCCCCATTGGATTACATTCTATAGCCATTTGCTGGATGGATTTTGATCGTTAGTTGTCCTTAGTAAAAGTTTGGACCCAAAAATCCTAAAGTTTCTCTTTAACTCCTTTTAATTACTGAATGTAATTGTTTGAAGGATTAAATGAATGTGACCTCTTGCTGGCAAATTCTCAAGTCAAATATTCATTAATGTAGTATTTCATTGTATTATATATAACATGGCAGCTTACCATTAGTGTTATGAATGTGTGTCAAAATTGATATTTTCAGAGTTGTCTGTGAAGTATCTGTCCTCTTTCACTCAGCGTGTTGTTAATGTTTGCCCCCTTTTCACTAAATGCAGGTTGCGTTCACCACAAGAATCTACCACCCGAATATCAACAGCAACGGAAGCATCTGTCTCGACATTCTGAGGTCACAGTGGTCCCCCGCCCTCACCATCTCCAAAGGTAATGCACACTGACACACACACACACACGCATGCATGCACGCACTCACACATATATACACAGGGCACTTGCACACCCTTACGGTCTTCAGATGTGTGACGCACACACACACACACACACACACACACACACACACACACACATTTGCATGTGCTCTCAGACCCAATGAAGACTTATGACGCATACTGTCAAACACGTATTTCTGGTTGAGCTGAAGAATGTACAGCTTGCAGGAGCTGTACTGTTTTTTTGCACACAGGCCATAAGATATTCAGGCATCTCTTGGTTTTGGTTGTCTCAACACACACACTTTTTGTAGCCTGTGAGGAATTCTGTCACGTTCTCAATATAGCATTTGTACATTTGCTTGAGGAAGAGGTCCCAGGCTCTCTGAGTAGTTGGGTTGTGGACTCGTGTGGACTAATGTGGCTTTAGTGGAGATTTGGAGATTTTTTGCTGCCATACCAACATGTCCATATTACACGTTTGTTGAAGACTTTCTTTGCTTTCTTCCTGGTGCTCTTTATATTGCCGTTGTTGGTCGCCCTTTATGAAGATGGATAAACAAGCTATCTGAGACTGTTAACTACAATGTATGGTTTGGGTTTGGTTAAGGTGATATTCAGAGCAGAACAATTAGAATGACGACCTTGAACTTAACAAACCATCTGTGAAGTCTCTGTAGATTGACTATCCTAATAAAAGGTTATCCCATGGCTTAGTGGGTGCACTGATGGTGATGGTGTGAGCAGGTCTTGTTCCCAACCTCTGTTGTCTGTCTGTTAGATGAAATATGTTCAAATATTCTCTCCTTTGTATAGTCATTTGGTAGATGCATTGTGCACCTAATGTGTGAATACAATAGACCAGATTCCGCATTTAACAGCTAGGCTATAGATCTCATTGTTCCCTAGTCTGTAGCACCGTATTGAGGAACAGAAACTCGCCCACATTGTGCAATAATAATGTCTGTTTTGTTTTGCAAAAATATCTGCGTGAAAAGGGGTGTCAACACTTCAGTCCTTCTGTCTCTAGTGTGTGTGTGTTTTTGTGTGCGAGCGCACTGCATGTACGTGTTTGTTTGTTTGTTAGCTGTGTGCATATTTGTATTTATTTGAGTAATAACTCCACTTTTACCTCCACAGTCCTCCTGTCTATCTGCTCTCTGCTCTGTGACCCAAACCCAGATGACCCTCTCGTACCCGAGATCGCCCGCATCTACAAGACTGACAGGGAAAAGTGAGTAACACACACACACACACACACACACACACACACACACAGCGTCTTGTAGACCTGCTAGGAAAAGTGAGTTAGATGCATATGTGTACACACACTCACATACAAAAGGTGTGTACACATCGGTTATAGTGTGTAGAGTGACATCACAGCGACAAACTGCAGTTTTACCCAACGCCTTTTGCCGAATGGCAAAATTATTGTCGCCCAGAACGTCACTCTTGAGTTATAATATGTTGACCTTTGACCCTGAAACTGGACGCAGAAGGCGCTGCGTAGTCATAGCAGCTGTAGCTGGCATGATGTCATGATCAGGTACACTCTGGTTCAGCATAATGTTAGTGAATTCTTTACTCAAATTGTATGTATTTGGATAGAAAACACCAGATTATTTTCCTATTACAATGTCTTTGTCCATATCGTTTCATAGTTCATACTTGTCATTGTTCGAATGGGACATATCACCATGATGTGTGTTTACAGACGACTACATAGCTACCTTAAGACTGTCCTGGAAAAGTGATTTTGCTGTACCCATAAACCTGAAGGAATGTCTCTTCATACGTGTGGAGCATGTTCTCTATGCTGTAGTCCTTGTCAAAGCTGGGCTCTATGGGCTCTAAGTAATGTGTGATGTACCTCAAGGTGGTGCAGAGCTTTGACGTTATCCAACAGGCAGTGTGTTGTGGTGTGTATGCACTCACGCATGCTTGCAGACGGCAGTACACATCACTAATCAAACTAGTCTCGTAGGGCCAGATGTGAGGTTCACAGTCTGGAGACTACTTGTTGAAACCATGGATTAGAAGCCTGTTGAAAGTACTGTCGAGGCTTCCCCTGCAGAAGCACATCTCCTAGCTTCCTTTTACCCTTACGTGTGCTTTCCTGCTTTTCCTTGGTTAAGTCTTTGTGTTTGGGATGCTTTAGAAACCTAAAATGCTATGTCACAATGCCTCCATCTTAATTTGGTTGGTGTGTTTTGTTTGATGAGCAGAGAGCTGTGCTTGTGTGTGTGTGTGTGCGCGTTTCCTGAACTGGGTTCTTCTCTCCTCCTGCAGGTACAACAGAATAGCTCGGGAATGGACACAAAAGTATGCAATGTAGTTCTGGAGCTCGGATTCACGGCGGACAAACAAATGAATAAACAAACAGCCCACGCCACCTCTCTTGTCTCCGTATCCACGGCGACACTCGAAAGTTTAAGAGAAAAAGAAAAAAAACAAAAGCAAACAAAAACAGGTCTCAAATTCCATTGGAGTGCTTTACTCCAGGCCACTCCCCCTTCCCCTCTTAGACCTCTCCCCAGCAGACATGGTGTGTACATACTTTCTCTGCCCCACCCACGTGACCCCACCCTCCCGGTCTTCCTCTCTACCCACCTCTCCTCCATCTCTCATCCTCCCATCTCTCCCTCCCCTGACTTGCCCCAAACGCACGCTCCATGTCTTGCTCCCGTCTCTTGTCGCAACGGCGACCAGCCCCGCCCGTTCCGAGGGTCAGTCAAAACTAGCTGGCGCAGCGCTGCGATTGTGTTTTTCCGTAAGCATTCCTTCATTCGTCATTCTGAAAGACAAGGTAAATCCATTAAAAAAAAATGTTTTTTTTTTTTTTTTTTTATATATAAAGTAAACAGGATGTGCTGGGGCCTGGTGTCCATGGAGTGGGGGAGGGGAGGGGAGTGGGGTGGGTGGGATGGAGGGGTGTTGACGATATAATGGACCTTCATCTTCTCATCCTTTTTCATGGCCCGTGCTTGTATTTGCGGGGAAGGATGGGGGTGTTCTATCTTTTTGTTCTCTTTCTTTCCTCTGGTTTTGCCTTTTTTTTATTTCTTCCTATTGTTTGGGTCAGTGGAGGGGTATGCTGGCTTGTATTTTGTATAAAATCTTTAAGGAATTCTTTTAAATAAAATCATAGCAGACCATTTAAAGGGGGAACGACCGTTGATCTTTTGGATCATTCTAAAGGACTTGAATTCTGCAAATATATATATTAAAAAAAAAAATTCATTCGCCATAACCATGACTGTCTGTCCTCCATTCCCCTCACCCCTCTTTCCCACCCCCCTCCCTCACATACAAACTCTCCCTCTCACTCACAAAACACGTGCACACACACACACACACACACACACACGCACACATATTCATACAGACACACACACACACACACACAAACAAACAAACAAACAAACAAACAAACAAACAGGCAAGATGTGGACCAGTTTATTTAAGTCCTTATTTAGTTGAGTCCTTGTGTTCTCTGGTTGGCTCTTGAGCCTTAGGTTGTGTTTTTGTTTTAGAAGCTAACATGCAGCTGTGGGGGTGCGTGCTGGCCCCCTCCCCTTGCCCCCGCTCCCTGTCCCCCCCCCACCCCTCCAGCAGAGGATCTCCTCCAAACACACACACATACACACATACACACAGAACTCTGTATATTTAATTACCGGAAAGCTCCATTGGGCTTTGTGTGTTGATTAAAGACTGTGTAATAAAATGATTACTAAAGTCTCAATGTCTTCAGATGCTTGGTTTACTTTTTGGTGATGGTATGTGCTTTTGTTGGCTGGTGTCAACCAAGTTTTGATCCAAAGTCCTTACCCTAGCAACACCTTGGTATTCAGGTGGAATCAACACATTTTCTTCCTGTTTGTAGTGGGGCTGCTTTTGGTAGCCGTTATTTCGGTCCCGTTATATGTGAGAAATTTGGAAATCACCATTACAGAAAACCTGCAACTACAGGGCTCTTGGGAGAGCTCAGTCATATTTCGCTCCCGAAATACCACAGTATCTCATGACGTAAAAAAACCCAGTATATATGTTGGAAACGTTTTCGTTTTAAACGGTCAGATTAATATAAAAATCTTTAATGGTGTATTTAGTTTTCTTTAACTTATTTCGGCACGTCAATGTGCTCACTTCACTTTGGTAGTTTTCTTTCTGAACAGTAGGTGGCACTGGTAGGTCACAAAGATGACTTATTTAAGATTTTAAAAACTGGTGTAGGGAATTCACTTCAGCCTAATAGAAGTGTTTCGTTTAAGAATCAATGGTAGAATGCTAAAACGTGAAATCTAAATAAATCTTGACCAACTTGGGTTGTTTCAGCTCCTACCTAAAGGATGACGTTTCTAATGTCCTTATGATTTTACAGTGGTTGCACAAGCTCTAGTTAAATCTAGTCGCACACACACACACTACATTGAATTAAGACTTATTGGCTCAGTTCTGGGATAGTTTATGGCTCGGTCAGACAGTATTGTGTATGAGCACTGGAGTTTTTTAACGCAAAAACTGGACAGAAGCTAGAGGACCGCGGGGAGCAATTAACTGAATTTGACAAAAAGTATATGAGATTAGAATCGCGGAAAACTCCTTTAATGTAAAATGCTCTCTCCATCCGTGCTCAACGCGATCCGTCCGAGCTTTTGACCCTATTGGTCAGCTCCATTGTGACGCAGCTGAGTCCCGTCACCTCAAGCTGGATAAGGACAAGGTTCAGACCTGCAGTTTACTGACCTTGTTAACAACTAATTTCTCATTCTATTGTAACGCAAACCAGGATGGCATCGCCTCCTTTTCCGCCTCTCCCCACC
>NC_045157.1:7837492-7864992 GCF_900700415.2 Clupea harengus
ACACACACACACACACTCACACTCACACTCACTCACTCACTCTCTCTCACACACACACTCAAGCCTCTAGCCGTCGTCTTGCCGCAGGAGAGAAAACATGAGAGACAGATGCGAAGCCCGAGTGAAACCACACACACTCACAAATATATATAGATGCACACTTATTAAGAGAGCAGCCAGGGGGGCAGGCAGGGCCTGGCGCAGACTGTCTTCTGAAAGCTGTGGCATGGACTGTCGTGTGAAAGCCCAGTCCTTCCTGGTGTGTGAGCTCAGCAGTACTGCATGCAGGACTGAAGCCTTTGTGAGTGTGTGTGCCTCACCACAGGCAAAAACACTCAGAAACACCAACCGCCACGGACACTGTGAAGAATACTGAAAAACTCTAGAACCCTAAAGTTCCTCAGTTTTTGCCCTGATCTCTTCCTCTTAAAAGGAACTCCTCAAGCAAAGTATTTGTGAGCCCAGTACTACCTTGTAACATAGGGGGCATAGCATGGATATGGCTCCACCCTAATTTGAAGTTTTGGAGATTAGAGAGTGTTTTATTAGAATGGCAGATGACGTTTGCAAGCGACCCTGCTTAGGCTACAAAGAGCAGAGTTTAACACTGGCCAGATTTTAGTAATTGTTTTAGTTATTGATCGTTCTTATCACCTTAGAGGGAGTATTGATGCGCATCTCATATGTGTTTGAGAATAGGCCTATGTGTGTGTGCTGTGGAACCAAGGTCTAGGAGGGAGGAAAAAAATCAAGAATGCGACCTAGGTCACCACAGTCGGGAGCGGGCTGTGGAGAATGCAGTGTGTGGACGACGCGCGAGATAACGGGGGGCAGGCGCGCAGCCACCGCGGCGGAACAGAGCTGCAACGCCGCGAGTGCTCGGCCGTCGCGTGCTGCATAAACAACACGGCGCTCCAAAGGCTTAACCGGAGCGGATCCGGTGGAGGCTGTGAAATCAGGGTATTAGAGAGACTCTCCGGGCCCCTTCTTTTTATGTGTGCATGGAAATAAATAATGATCCCCCAAGACAAGCATTTGGTCGCCTACCTAAACAAATGAATTAAATAATTTGAATACAATTAAATGTAGTCGAGGTCTGGTGCACAGACATGTCTGGACTAGTTTTAGGCTATTTTTTCAAATTAAAACGGACCTCTGTGTCCACAAAACACACACTCCGTTAAGCGCGTGGGCCCTCAGTGGGGAGAGCTGGGCTGTTATTAGTGGACCAAAAAGCCACCGCCGCGCGGCCGACACGGCGCTCTCTCGCTCCCCAAACCCGCATTCTCCTCGCGCCGCACGATCGATTCGCATTGATTCTCCCTGACGAGCTGCTCCACTTTCCAGCCAATGTCCGCGCGCCTGTGATTGGGAAGGAGCCCGAGACGGAGGAGAATTTCTGCCGCCCTGGCGGTGTCACTTCCCCACACTTCAGTTGGCCGCGTGCCAGACAGACAGGACGCTCGCAAGAGGCGGAGTGGACTCTGCGTCCGCGAGGAAGAGTGGCCGCGAGCGACCAACGGACCAGGCGGGCCAGCGAGCGTGCGGACGTGTCTACCCCAGGACCTGCACTAGAGCTGCTGTCACCGCTGCTACACCGGGACGTTACAGGCCGGCTACAAGAGCTGTCCGCATGGCCTACCTCTTTCAGAAATCTCTATACTTTCCATACAATTAATGAGACGCGTGCTAATTAATGCCAATTTGTACTACAGGGCCAGTGACAGTTAATTTATTCCAGACTACGGCCAGCAAAGCAAAGACAAATGGTAAGATGAATGGTTGTAAATCAGAAGCGATCATTAGGCTACATTATAACATTGTTAACTGTCCTAATTAACAATTAAATTGACGTTACAATAGTTAATAATGAAAAAGGATATTTATTCGGAGGTGATTAAGAACATCAGATGCTGCTGGCAACATCTTTAAACCTAGCCACTTAAAGTTGAAATGCTTGTATGGCTGCCTGTGGCATGTTGTATTGTATGTATAAGTAATTACCGAAGTAAATTATGTCACCGAAATATGAGTGAAATATACCTTCATGTTTTGAATGGTCAGTCCTGAGATTGGTGTGCCACTTGCCGTGCTAGCCAGGAGAGATTCCCCGCGTCTCCTGCGCCAGCCGCTCATTCAGGTAAGAATGAAGGAGTAAATCAAAGTTCTTGGAAAGCATGAATGTGCATGAGGGAAAGTTTAGCCTTAAAGAGATATGACTTCATGTGTCTGCCAGACAGAAAGCCCGCGCACCCGACCAGCCAACTGCCGCCCGGAATAGTGTCAACAATGGGCTGTCTCTAACCTATCCATACTTAGAGATCTCATATCCATGCTGGGCTCAATTAAACTGCACATATATACATGTTGCTGTCGGGGGATGGTCGGGAGCGGACCCCTGATGATGTTAGAACGCTGATCCGCGACCTTCCGTGCGTCATTTCTCCGCGTCTCACGACGGCGGAAAGTCCACTTCGGTTTTTGTGTGAAGCTCCAAAAATCTATGAAATGTGTTTGCATGTTCTCTTCGGCAAGCGGGGATGTGGAGGTGGGATAGCGAACAGCGAAAGGTTGGAGGAGCCCACGCGCTCGTTTTCGGACAAAGTGCGTTTTAACAACGTCTTGCGGTTCTGCCTCACTGGCGAGCTGGTTTCAGCGGAATGCTCGAGACTCTTCCTATGCGGGGAATCAGTTCGGTTTGGTTCTTTCGCCTCTTTTTTTAAGCTGAATCTCCGCAGCGGGAGCAAAGCCGGACCGCTCGGACGGAGCTGCCCTCCCCTTGCCTCGCCAGTGTGTTGGTAGGTGCGAGTGAAAGGGCCCGTGTTTGCTAATATGCAGATGTATTGAAGGGAGGGGGAATCATACTTTGTTGAGGACTGTTCAAAGTTGGAATGACATCTTCCCGACGACGAAGTTGAGTTGTTGAAAAAATGAGAGAATGGCCGATTCTTTCTCCACCAAGACGGGCTCGCGCATTCCGAGTGCTGTCACCATAGCCACGCCGGTCGCAGGCGAGTGAGTGGAGACAAAAGGGATTTTTGTTTTACTTTCAAATGTGACGGCGAGTCCGGAGCCGTGGTTTACCGACACACAGGTAGAGACACAGGCGGCTGGACACTAATGGGAAAAGGGCAAAATGCATCGGTCTTTTTGTGTTTAGTTCATTTGTTTGTTTGTTTGTTTTTTCTAGTCGTCCGTCGTTATTCTCGAGGCGTCGGTGTTGTAACCGTAAACAGATAATGACATTGGTGCTTGTGGGTCATCGCGTTGAGCCGAGGTGAAAAGTGTCCCCTTCTTTTGTGTGTGGAATAATAGTCAGTGGGTAATTACCATGCAGAATATTTAATATTTGGTCAGTATGGATTGTGGTAAAACTGTATTGCCTAATTTAAATAGCTGATCGTTGAATCGGGACAAGCTGCTGTGAGAAAACTTTTGGCACCTGCCCCGCGTGCATTTTGCGTTTTGATTGATGGAAATCTGCCGTGTGCACGAGCTGTGTGAGGTGAGGACAGAATCCGACGGTGAGGGGGAGGCATGTTTACTCGCACATCGTCCTCTCTTTTTGTGCGCGAGGCGAGAGAGTGAGTGAGTGAGCGTGTATGACTTTGTTTGATCAGCTGATCGCACTAATGTCTCATATGCCAATGATACCGTTGCGCGAGCCCGGCTATTGTTCAGTGGCTTCGTTATTGACCTTCCGTACGCTATTGTCCCCACAGTGCAATGCGTTGTTCTCGTGCGGAAGATTTCCGCGACCCCCTGCCGCAATACCAGGCTGGACACAGCGCTCGAGCTTTTGTAATGGGATTTGTGGATGAACTTTATGTCTCGCCGCGTCGGGGGGAAACGTCTGGACCGGAGCGTATGGAATTACATGGCCACATGTTGCATATATGCTCATCTCACGAGCCAAGGAGCGCTGCTTTAATTGCAGAGCTGTCAATCACTCGCGTTGCCCGCGGGCAGGAGCAGGACTGTGCGCGCGAACGGCAGGATCTCTTTCACCTGAATGAGAGCTTTATCGTCAGACTTATGAGAAAACACAATCGCCGCTTTCTTCCAGACGTTTAGAACCGACTGATGGTTAATAACCATATCATCACCACATTTTGGCTACTTCATGATGCGTCGTTAAATAGTTTTGTCAGGGCGTCTTGTGATAAAGGATTTTACATTTTTCTGGAGTGTCAGTAGTAATTCCATGTGGAAACATACTGATTATTTGACGCCAACCTAGGGAGATCTCCGTCTCTCTCTCTCTCTCTCTCCAACACAGTGGACCACTAGGGTTGCATGTTGTCATGATGATCAGTATGTAATTGGACCACGGACACAAATGTTGTTTGAAGTGCTTGCGTGCACGAAGGTGTGCATTTGGGAGAGGTGTGCATTTGTGTGTGCGTGCGCGTGTGTGTCTGTGTGTGTGTCTGATTTCTCACTCGGCTTAGCACGGGATCTGTGCAGCCGAGCCCACGGCTGCTGGCTCTCCCGTTCAGGCTTCGGTGGAACGTGTTCTTGCCTGTCTGTCGGTCACAGCACGCACGCACCCATACACGCACACACACACACACACACACACACACACACACACACACACACACACACTCAAACACACCGGGGGCTGTCTGTCTGTCACAGCTCAGCGGAACGCTCATGAGAATGCCTCTGCTTCTGGCATGGTTTCATGCAGGGGGTCCAGGGGCGCGCACACACACACACACACACACACACACACAGACACACAGACACACAGAGAGAGAGAGAGACAGAGACTTACAACCACAGCAACAACCAGCACACAGAAGCTCATATATACACAGACAATATACACAGACATACTCACAACAAATTACAAATATATCAACAACACTCGCAAGCATACACACACACTCTAGACACAACTAGACACAAACATACTCTGACAACATACAAACACATTTGCCTATATTCACACTTGATACTGTGTATTAAACACATACAATATACATTAAACACACACACACACACAGAGAAACAGAAACACTCTCACACACCCAACTACACACACACTCAGAGAAGTACACAATATTTTTGATTGATGTGCATGATCATAGCCAGATCAGAGATGGATTAAATAAGACTAATTGTCTTATCCAAACATCATCTATCTATCTAGAGAATAATCTTTGCAGGTGGCATGTACATTTATTTGGAGTGATGTTTGTAAGGGTATTTGGAGTGATGTTTTTAAGGGTACTTGCTGGTTGTATTTGGATGTTATTATACTAACAACATTAAACGTATGTGTTTCATTGGACAACGTGAGTCAGATACAAACACATTCATTTAATCACATGCTTGTTTAGTATAACTTACTAACATAGTGGAGGTCTGTGATGTCATACAGCGACTCATGTAAAGGAGTCCTGTGACTAATTCAGTTCAATCTGCATCTGTAAACAACCTCACAGTTGTGTGTGTGTGTATAGCTCAAGTATTACAGTCAATTCCCAATCAAGAATATTGATGATTCATGACCCGTATTCTTTCTTTCTTTCTTTCTTTCTTCCTGGCTGGGTGAGAGTGTTTCTTGTTAGTGCAGGCCAAGCTGGCCATCCTTAAATCCCACAAAGCAAGACATTGAATTGAAGGCCAGGACTTTGACATGATGTCCATGTTTAAATCTCTTGTGAAAACAAGAATAGTGGTGGACTACATGTTCTACCAGCAAATGGAGAACGTGGTATCAGTTCAGGGTGAAATGGGGTGCAAAGGAAGGGATAATTTCCATTGATGACTTTATGAGACTTGTTTTCAATTGGTGAAATAGACAGGTTATTTTCAGTGGTTTTCAAATGGTGTTTTAAATGACGGATTTTAAAAGTCAAGGTCTGTCTTTCTTTCTCTTCTGTTCTCTTTCAGTGATGAGGATCGGGGTGAGTCTGTAGGGGCTCTTGGCTGATCACTCGTCTCTGCAGGTATCACCCCCCCACCCCCACCCCCCCCCCTCCCTCCTCTGTTATTGTCTCCAAAGAGGCTTCCAGCAGCTCCCTCTCTCCCTCCCTGTTCTTTTATTTTTTCTGTTTCTTTCTTTTCTTTCTTTCTCTCTCTCTCTTTTTTTTTTTTTGGTTTCTCTCTCCCTCCCTGCCCCCCTCCTTCTCCTGCGCTGGACCATGTCTGGCAGTGGGGGTTCAGCCCAGGGACCCCAGACCGCAGTGGACCTGCCCCAGATGACTCCGTCCTCCCCGTCATCGGTGGTGGAGCGCCGTAACCGCAGCGGCATCATCAGTGAGCCCCTCAGCAAAAGCTTGAAACGCTCGCGCACACTTACGTTATCCTCCGCTAACAGCGCTAACGCTAACAGCCACAGTAGCCAGGCTGGCAAGCCATCCGTGGACCCCAGCCAGGGCAGGCCGCCTGCGGGCAGCGTGAAACTGGACCGGGGGGCTCTTCTCTCAGGCCTGCTGGACTCTCCCAGTGGCCTGCACCTGGCACAGGCGGCCGAGCTGCTGAGGCGTGCTGGCATGCTGATGCCACTGGCGGGCACAGCTGACACCGCCATGCCCCTGGGTGGAGTCACGGGCATCACCCCCAGCGACCTGGAGAGTGTGGCCGCGTCTGCGGCGACAGACTCTGTTTTGGGGAGCCTGTCGGACTTTCCGTTGCTAGGCAACGGCTTCCCGCTCCACCCGGGCCTGTTCATCATGACGCCGGCCGGAGTGTTCCTGGCCGACGGGACGTTCATCGGGGGCGGGGCCGGCATCACCGCCACGGAGCACCACCAGCAGGCCCAGAGTGAGCTGTCGGCCGTCGCCAACGGCAATGGGAAGAAGAAGCGCAAGCGCTGCGGGATTTGCGAGCCCTGCAGAAGGAGAGTGAACTGCGATCAGTGCAGCAGCTGCCGCAACCGCAAGACCGGCCACCAGATCTGCAAGTTCCGCAAGTGTGAGGAGCTCAAGAAGAAAGCGTCAGGAGGGATGGAGGTGAGAGAGAGAGAGAGTGAGAGTGAGAGAAAGAGAGAGAGAGAGAGAGGAAGAGAGAGGGAGACAGAGAGAGGATATAGAGGGACTGAGAGAGGAGGGGTGGAGCATGACATATATGAGAGGAGAATAGAAGGAGGTCACAGAAGTTGGAGAGAGATTGTGCATTGAGTCAATGTGTGTGCATATCACACAATTGAATGTGCCATTATCCTTAAGGGTCCTTTGGCTTGTTCTCCAAGGAGAACTTATACTGTGAGCATGTTTCACACATTTATGGGAACCTTTTCCAGTTATTAACAGAACCTCCTCCTGTGAAGACAAAACTTCTTTCTTTGTGATCAACCATTCAGTGAGAAGTTTTACATGAGCCAAAAACTGAAGCACTAAATGTATATAGACAGGGCCTTGCTTAGTTTTACAACAAGACGTATGACTTAAAGAGACAATAGAATATCAACTGAATAGTTTTGAAATGATACTTCAGTTATTATCTTGTGTAAGGTGAATCTATCTCACATTTGGTAAGGTGACACAGTTCTGTGTGGTACAGATGAGTAGACAGCGCTGTCTCTAAATCAGGAATTATATTTACATATTACAGTATTTACAACATTTATAGGTAGCTCGCGAGTTTGTTTGTTTGTTTTTTCATAACAAAGCTAGGTTGAGAGCCAAGAATTTGCCCTGGTTTCCCTTCATTAGTTCTAAGAGGTACTGTGTGATTTGGACATTGAGGAGGGTGTTAGAGACATATGCCAACTGAATTATCAAATGTCCCCTGACATCCCACGACAACCCACACTCAGATGTTCTCTACATCACCCAGAGAAAGGCTGTGGTGGGTTTGTGTGTGTGTGTGTGTGTGTGTGTGTGTGTGTGTGTGTGTGTGTGTGTGTGTGTGTGTGTGTGTGTGTGTGTGTGTGTGTGTGTGTGTGTGAGAGAGAGAGAGTGTGTGTGTGTGAGAGAGAGAGTGTGGTGTGTTGTGGGCAGCCATGCTCCTGCCCCACAGCCTGCCCTCTTTTATGTAATATGAAGAGCTCACACACGCTCCTGTTTCACACATGAAGTGTAAGGATGTAGCGCTGTCTTTGTGAGTGGTTTGAGTGTGTCCATGTGTGTACTTAGTGTTGTGTGTGTGTGTGAGTGTGTGTGTGTGTACTTATGGATGTTATAGTGTAGTTTGGATCTATGTGAGTTGTGTTTGTGTCGTGTCTCTGTTTGTGTGTTTGTGTACATATGTGTGTATGTTTTGTTGGCATTTGTGTATGTGTTTGTGTGTGTGCATATGTGTGTGTGTTTTGGAGTCCATCTGGCTATAATGCCTGTCATCTGGAGCACCAGGTGTCAATATGGCTCTGAAACCCTCTTCTCTCTCAGGGTCTCCAGTGGTGTGTGTGTGTGTGTGTGTGTGTGTGTGTGTGAAGGAGAGAGAGAAAAAGTGATGTGTGTGAGAGAGCGAGAACTGCGTGGGTGTGTGTTTGTGTGTGGTAGAGTAAGTGGAGTGTGTATGCTTGAGAGCAGGGGAATGACTGTTGTCTGTGCGTGTAAGAAATCAAACTTGGCTAAAAAAGGACATAGGTATCAATATAATTTGATTTGGGCGTGTGTTTGTGTATGTGTGAGTGTGTCTTAGATTGTATTTTGTCGCTCATCTTAAAGGTTAATTTCTCATCATGCAAAAGTGATGACATAATTTACTGTTACTGGTAAAGTGTGTGTTGGAGGTGTTGTGCGGATATCAAACATATGGGTGTATGTTTTGCCAGTGTGTATGCGTGTGTGTGTGTGTTTGAGTATGTGTGGAAGGGTGAGTGTGCGTGAGAGAGAGTGACACAGAAAAAGAGAGTTTGTGTGTGTATGTATATGTGTGTGTGTGTGTCTTAGTTTGTGTTTGTGAGAGAGTGAGAGAGAGAGTTTGTATGCGGATTTGTGTGTGTGTGTGTGTGTGTGTGTGTGTGTCTGTTAGTTTGAGAGAGGGGGGGGAGGCCTTGGGGCTCTTTTCCACTGAAAACCCCTGACAGCTGCAAGATGGCCGTGACCAGACTGAGGGTAGCTTGCAGAGAGTGTGCACAGCCTCACACACAAAGTCACACACACACACGCACACACGCACACACACACACATACACCTCATACCTCACCAGCCCCAGCCGTCTGAGGGTATTTTAGGAACACCAAGTCGGCTCAGCGGAAACAGGGAGAGAGAGGGTGGGTGTGTATGTGTTTGTGTGTGAGTGAGTGTGTGTGTGACAGAGTGTGCTTTTGTATGTCTGTGTGTATGTGAGAGAGAGAGAGACAGACATGAGCAAGTGTGTCTGTATGTGTGTATGAGGGAGATATAGAGTACCTTTGCATCTTTGTCTTTCTATGTGACAGACAGTATGTGACTCTCTCTCTCTCTCTCTCTCTCTCTGTGTGTGTGTGTGTGTGTGTGTGTGTGTGTGTGTGTGTGTGTGTGTGTGTGTGTGTGTGTGTGTTTGGGTCAAATGAGGCCATATCAGTATCATCTCCATGGTACTTTTTCTGTTTTCTGTTTTTGCCGCTCTTGCTGTTGTCTTTCTTTTTCTTTCCCTGTCTGTCTTGTTCTCCCTTTTCTTCTCTCTCACACTACTTTACTTTCTCTCCCTCCCTCCTTCTCTCCCTCCCCCTGATTCTCTTTCTCTCTATCCTTCTCCTCTCCCTTTCTCTCTCCCCCTCTCTCCCTCTCCCTCTCTCCCTCCCTCTCTCTCTCTCTCTGAGGGCTGTTGGATGTCTTCCCAGGAATCTCTGCCATTCTCCCTCCTCTCCCAGTCCCACACCCCCAGGCTAGTCTGGGAAAGTCCAGCATTTGGACTTCACCACTTCTGCCTCCTGCTGCAGCCTCTCCCCTCTCCCACGCATGGCACACACACACACACACACACACACACACACACACACACACACACACACACACACACACACACACACACACACACACACACACGCATACACTGATGCACACACATACACATGCACATACACATATGCACACACATACACATACGCATACACACACACACACACACGCATACACACACACACACACACATGCATACACACACACACACTCTTACACACACACATGCACATACACATACGCACACACATACGCATATGCATACAACACACACACACACACACTGATGCTCACACATATACATACACATCCACATACACACACCCACACACATGCACACAAACCTACACACACACACTCATACATGGAAAATGTAAATATGAGTTACAGTTTGTGACAGTAGAGATCAGTATGGTCTGTAGGCTTTATTTGCAGTTTGTGTTGTAGTTGTGCTGTGTTGTTGGTGTGTAATTCTAGTTTCGGTTAACTGTAATGGTCATTAGCAGTTGTTGATAACTATGTCTAGCGTTGGTTAAATGGTCAGTTTAGTAAGTTATGGTCAGGTGTTTTAGCTGATAACAATTTGAAGCTCTGGTTTCACAGCTTTAGTTCATCATAGGTTGTGATTAAATGGCCGGTATAGTTATAATTGGTAGGCTTTATTGGGCAGTCTGTTAACGTGGGCATGGTCAGTAGAGTTTGTTGTGGTTGGTAGTGTGGGTTACGGTCTGTAGGTCTGTAGAGTTGTGGTTGGTAGTGTAGGTTACGGTCTGTAGGTCAATAGAGTTGTGGTTGGTAGTGTAGGTTACGGTCTGTAGAGTTGTGGTTGGTAGTGTAGGTTACGGTCTATAGGGTTATGTTTGTGGACAGTAATGTACATTAGACTCATGTTGCTCTGTACTGTTGCATGCAGTGTTGTTTGATAAGGTTGTATGTTCAGCAGTGTGAGTTATGAGTGTGGTCTGGACAGCTAGTCGTTCTCTGTTTCGGTCTGTACTGTATATTATGTTCTACAGGGTCAGTTATGGTCAGATATGTTAGTTATGGTTTTGGTTCAGTGATATCTGTTCAGCTTTGGTTGTGGTGTTGTTTACATTTATATTACATCAGGTTTATTAGTTTCACCTGTCATCGTTTGGTATTGATCCATAGGTTTGCTGTCAGAAACTCAGTACTTTGTGTGTATGTACACATAGGTCCTGTCTCTATCAGTGTGTGTGTGTGTGTGTGTGTGTGTGTGTGTGTGTGTGTGTGAGTGGAGAGTGTTTTCTTTTTCTCTGAATGGTGAAGTTACTTAGCGCTCTGTGAGTCCCATGTCTCTTAAAGCATCCGAGCCACACACTGAATAAAGCCCTGCCAAGTGCTGACTGGTGATACACACACACACACACACACACACACACACACACACACACACACACACACACACACACACGCCAAGACAGACCCAAAAAAGTGAAATGAATGAATGGACAACTAAAAACACATCAAGTATAATATACATAGAAACGATGCAGTATGCCATGTAAATACACATTTATAATAAACTTAAATACAACCTTGTTAAGATGGGTTAGAAGTCCAGGAAGTATTGACCTGCTGCCACATCACACCATTCTCCATAACACCTCGCTAAAATCACTAGCCAAAAAGTAAAACTGTTTTAATAGTGAGGCTGAATTTCACCAGTGATGCCCCTTAGTTCAGGGGGAGGCTGTCGCTGGTCACACACACACACACACAGACACACTCACACACATTGACACACTCACGCATTCTATACACACTCAAACACACACACACACACACACACACACACACACACACACACACCACTCTAGGCTAACTGTAACCCATACCTCTGTAACACAGGCCTAAAAATTAAGCCCCAACTCATGGAGTTAAGTGACATTCAGTCATATAATTCCATGATTAACTATGAAATTAACAAACAACCTGGGAGGACATTCACCCGCGGGTGACATATCTCAGTGTGGGTGTTTTCATTATCTCAAAGGCTTCCATAAGGAGGCCTTCAAACTATTCCATTAAACTAGTTGTAAAAGAAGAATTGAGTTGCAGCCATTCACAGAGAAATAGTTGCAGTTTAATGGTATTTCTGGTCGACAAATCTGAGAGGTCTCTCTAAACTCACTACCGTGCTTGGGAGAATACTTAAGGTGTGTAAGATTTAGGGTTTTTTATAAAGACTCTATGACAATCCATTTTCACACCTTTGCCCCAATGATGAATATCTCAGATTGTCTCTTAGATTCTGTGTGATTTTCACAGGTGGAGACTGTTTGAGCATTTTCAATCTGAAAAGGAAGCCTTTCTCACCAGGAGATGATAGAGTTACACACTAGGGTTTAACCTGCATAGCAGTGACAGATGCTTTAGCCCTGTCTACACAACGCAACAACAACAATACTCTTGTGTGAACACATATAAGATCTGTGTCAAACCTCTTTTGCATCTGACACATTGGACACTATACACATGTAAACAGATCCATCTTGTCATGCCACATGTCACATGCCTAAGGACTTAACTGCGATTGGTTGATGCATCCTTAGTGTGAGTGGTATTTCCTATAAACACTATCAGTTTGGTAAATCCATTCATACGGCCAATCCATATGCAGCCTTGGGTTTTGTGGTCCTTGCACACAGGGTTTCTGAGTGTCATATTATGCGGTATTCTTAGAAGAAAGCATCAGGCTGTTTAGTGTGTTTTCATAGACAAGCACTTAGAGGGTCTGTGTTGTAGCCTTAAATGGCTCTCAAGGCTTCTTTAGCATGAAGCTGATCACTAGAAACCTTTCGAAAGGTCTTTGCTAAGAACCCTTAAGTAGAGGATTTTATGTAGAACATTGAGTGGTCCTTTGTAGAACCAATTCAGTGTGGGTTCACGTAGGAAAAGTTTTAAGGTAGTACCACAGTGCTGGTGTTGACACAGAGTCGGACTTTTAAATGTTTGTTTGAAGTATGAACATAACTCCTAAATCAGTATGGTTAACACACCTGGCATACCAATGGAGACTGGTAACCCTTGGCAACCAAAATTTGGGTTAGATGTCACTGTTGCTATGGCGATATGGACCCTCCCTTTATAGACCTTATTTAATGATGTTTGAGCTGCTCCTATTGTTGTGTATGACCTCTAACATAACCTTTTAATCCAAATGATTGACCTTTGCCCTTTGCCTCCTTGTCTTTGGTCAGGTAATGCTGCCAACTGGGGCGCCGTTCCGATGGTTCCAGTAGGACTGACCGCCCCAGACCCAAAGAACTGCCAATCAAACTCCAGGCCAATGGTGGCGCAAAACTTTGAGGGCCCTGCACACTGGTTGGACAAAACGAATGAGTATTCATGACTGCAAATGGGGAGGAGTGGAGAGGAGGGACTCTCCTGAACCAAAAATAAACTTAAATTCTGATGGCCTAAAGGCCATCTAGAACATTCCTTTTTTCTACGTTCCGTATTGGAACCATCGTGAGTTCTCTCCAAAGGTGGAAAATCATATTTGGAGAACCTGGAATTGTTCACACCCGGAAGAAAAAAAAAGGACAATCAGTTTTCTTTGAGTTTGGGTTTGTTTGTTGGTTTGTTTGTTTCTGTTTGTGTTTGGTGTTTTTGTTGTCCAGATGTGGCGAGACGCGTACTTGCATTAGAGAATGTAAATTTAATGCTCTTTTTCCAAAAAAAAAAAAAAGAAAAGAAAAAAAAGCCGGCTCATGACTAATAAGAAACTCTGTTATACTTTAGCTATGTTTGTACTGACAGCTTCTTCATGCTTGGGCTGCCAATGCTAAATGGGGCTTCAGTCAGATTGCACATCATTGGGTTGTACCCCACACCAACACACACACACACACACACACACGCCGACATACACCAACACATTCCCCCATGCTCTGACACACATATGCATACATACACCCATGATCCACTTTCACCCCCCCAACACACACACACACACACACACACACACACTAGGGCAGAAGGATACGCACACTGAGACCGCCTTTTGTTCCTTTAATGATCTGAAATGTGTTCTGGTCCCAGAGTGAGTGTGAGCGTACCCGTAAACAGAAACGAACTTCTAGGAATTGTGAAATAGAGACTGAGCAGCCATGTTGCATGAGTCAAGTGGAGTTTCTTATTCTGACTGTGTGTGTGTGTGTGTTTGTGTATAGAATGCGTGAGTGTGTCAATGTGTATGTGTGGTGTCCGGTGTGTGTCTGTGTGTATGTGTGTGTCTCTGTGTGTGTGTGTGTGTGTGTGTGTGTGTACGACACATGTCTTCATTCCAGTGAAGGTACAGATGGTATGTACTAGCTGTTGTGAGAGTGTGTATTCTGTGTGTCTGTGTGACTTGTGCATGCATGTACAGTATGCATTTGTTTATGGGTTGTATTGGGTGCTTGTGTGTGTGTTGTGTGTGTGTGTGTGTGTGTATGTTTGGCCTTTAGTGTTTGACTCCATGTTAATTAAGGGGCTGCCATGTGAATAATAAACTGGAATGCATGTGTCTGAATCTGAGTGGGGCTGTCATCCCAATGCTGTCCTACAATTTTGGAATAAAAACAAAAACAGTGTGAACATTACTGTGTGTCAGTTGAATGGTTACAGTAATATGAGGGTATTCGTGTGTGTGGGTGTGTGTGTGTGTGTGTATGTATGTGTGTACACTCCAGGGGTAATCCTTGGGATTTCTGTTTGAATGTGTGTGTGTGTGTAATGCGTGTTGTTGGTGATATTGCCGTGGTTTGTTAGTAGACAGGGTAGTCCATATTCGTGTCACTTGCTTCCACACCTGACAAGGTCACAAGAATACTTCCTCTCTCTCTCTAATTCTCTCAATTAATACATTCCAGTGTGTATACATGTACACAAGTATACAAAGATAGTAGATTATGCATGTGTGTGTGTGTGTTTTTGTGCGGCTGTGTGTGGTCCGTGCACACGGTTGTAAGTACACATGTGTAGCGTGTTTGCTTCTACATGTGTGCCAGTGAGCGTGTGTGTGTGTGTGTGTGTGTGTACTTGGCTTGGTAAGAGCTTGTCTGACACCGAGGGATGTGGATGAGACTCCTTGAGTCTTATCACCACTGCCCAGACTCTGCACCGCTCAAAGGTATGCGCCACTAGCCAGCTCTCTCTCTCTCACACACACACACACACACACACACACACACAGAGAGCCACATATATTCACACTTACACCAACTCACACATACACACATGAGTGTGCCCCTACACACACACACACACACACACACACACACAGTTCTCTCCCGGGGCTCCTCTTAAGGCCTCATGCTCATGTGACTTGGCTGTGAGTGTGGTGTGTGTGTGTGAGAGAGAGTGTGTGTATGTGGTTTCCAGGGCGATGGCTGATAAGATATTCGCTCCCCCACGGTTCGTTCGTTCTGGGGGACGGATACGGAGCGCAACCATGGTAACGGCAGGGCAAGATGTTACGCTATAATTGGTCCTGTGCTGGGAGCAGCAGAGGCGCACTTCCAGGTGTGTGCGTGTGTGTGTGTGCGTGTGTGTGTGTGTGTCAGGCTGCTGAGAGCCGAGGGGTCTCACCTCAATCTCTTCCATTTCCCTCTTCTTATTCACATTGATTGATTTATTTTTTGACTTGATAGCCCATATTTCTTCACACACACACACACACACACACACATGCATACTCAAACCCATACACATATACTCTTTTAATCAGACCCTACCAAACTATGAGTCAGTAACTAACACTCAACATACACACACAAAAACACATGCTGTCCGTCCACCAAGAGAAAAACAGACAGAGCGAGGGAGAGACAGATGAAGGGAAAACGACAGGAAACCAACCTCCCCTGCAAGCCCCCTCCTCCCCTCTGTAATTGTGTGTGTGTGTGTGTGTGTGTGTGTGTGTGTGTGTGTGTGTGTGTGTTGTGTGTGTGTGTGTGTGTGTTGGTTCCTGTGAGGAGGCCAGACTCTGTGTGAGGAAGCCATTTAATTCAGCCTCCCCTGTGCTCACGCCTCCTCCTAACGCCAGCACACACACACACACACACAGACAGACACAGCCACACACACACAAACACACACTGATGAGAAGCAAAGAACACCGGCACAGACCTAACCACATATTTTTGCCACAAAACGTTTATTTTTTTTTTTCCTACATCCGTATTCCACACAGAGGACACCATAACTCACACACACACACACACACACACACACACACACACACACACACACAAAGACATTGTGGTTTGTTTTGACCTTGTTTAAAGTTTGAAAGGTTGAGCTGTGTCATTACTGAATACTACTGTCACCTCAGCATTCACAAATCAATACACAACACACACACACAAACATAGTCTCTGAAACCCCAGGCAAACTAAATAAACACACACATACACGGTAAAGGTTCATGCCTGGCGCAGTCCATACTGTTTTTAAGAAACACTTTTATGGTGACTCACACATGTACTGTTGTAGCTCAGTGTGTCTGTGTGTCTGTACATGTGTGTTTGAATGGGTTTTGGTGTGGTGTAGGTTTGTCTGTATCCCTTGTGTGTGGGACCATATATGTGTGGGTGAGTGTATGTGTGTTTGTGTGTGAGCATATGTGCATGTAGTTATGTGTGTGTGAGCGTGTTTGTGTACGCGTGCATATACGTGCTTGTGTGTGTGTGTGTGTGTGTGTGTGTGTGTGTGTGTGTGTGTGTGTGTGTGTGTGTGTGTGTGTGTGTGTGTGAGGGCAGTGGGAGGTACACGAGCCTGCGTGAGGGGCAGTCAGGCTCTCTGCAGCCCTTTGAGGCCTGGGGGAGGGGTGGCTGGTGTGTGTGTGTGTGTGTCTGTGCGTTGTGTGTTGTGTGTGTGTGTGGTGTGTGTTGTGCACGAACACATGCAGTTTTCACCCCACTGCCTCAGTCACCAACAGAGCCTATTAAACGCACCGGCCCTCTCCAACAAAGGCTGCCTGCCAATTACAACCAGCCTGTCCACTCTTTCTCTCTCACTCTCTCCTTCTTTCACGTTCCTTCCCGCTGTCACCACCTCCATCACCTCCATCTTACTGTGGTTGTTCACCCTGTATTTCTCTCCACACAGCATCTTTATTAAAGAAAACACGTACAAAGTATATTAGAAATGTAGGTAAAAAGCATGTAGAAGCATGTAATCTCAAACAAAATGTGTACTTGTACATGATATCCAAAATAATATTACACAGTCATTTAAAAAACTTTCAATGAATGAACACACCTCTGTAGCTTATGATAGTCTCAAGGACCGTGTTGTGCTCCAGAACAGGTAGTGATGTCATAATGAGGCAGCTGTCCAGTAAATCACATTCTATATCCATGGCAACGATCATGTTGGCTTTGGCCTGTGGGAGGAACAGAATGAACGTAACACACTAACTACTGAACTAGCGACTGAGTGGATGTTAACTCAAACTTCTATCACACAGGATTCCATGTCAATGATGATACATGATCAATGATCAAACACATGATCATGAATATACAAATCTCATCAATACAGGTCATTCAAAGTGTAGCAATGGAGCAAACTGACTTGTTTGACTTGATACAGAAGGGCAGAATCACTATGGGGGTCTTATCTTTTACCTGACACACTGGGCATAGATGGACAATTAGGCTAACATACAAACTATTACACAAATCCTCCAGACTTAGAAGGATAACATAAATACACGATAACATTAACACAAGCTAAAGAACACAAACTTTTAAAAGGGAACACTAGACGCTGAATTTAACATTCCCACAGGCACACACGCACAGCATTATGGGCAGAACTGCAACTGCACACACATTTGCAGAAGCGTGTAAACCCCCTTGCACGCTATAATATAGTGAGATACCGTCAGTTAGATTGTTCACTGATTTGGCTTTGCCTGGTTCAATAGATTCAGAGCAGTGATTGCATGATTGTATGCCGTGTCACAGACTGTGGATAAGGTTGTGAGGTGGTGTTTCAGCCAAGCTCTGAGTTTAGAGGCTCCGTACAATAGCTTTTCTAACGATACTTCATACAATTACATACTAGCATGACTAAATGAATAAGTGATAGTAGCCTCCCGCAAAACACACACACACCATTTGTTTTTTTATTCACTGATCATTTGTCAAATAATTTGGCCCTCGGTTTTAATCTCATAATTGTATTTACGTAAATGTTCACACTTACTCACATAAACTAATGTATTTAGGCCTATAGAACAATGTCAAAGCACATTGCAATGTATATTATATATTTGTTATGTATATTTAAACAATATGACACGACTGAGTGAGAGTGGGCTTGGTAAAGGATATGCGGCCTTGTGCCTATGGACCAATCACAGCCATGCTATCCCTTACCAACCCCACAAACTCGGTGTCCTTTTTATACAACAGTTCTACCACCAATAAATTCACGTTGAAGACACTAGATTGTGTTTTCTTTCATTTATTTCCATCCCACAAGATAGTCCCAACCTGAGTCTAAGTGGGGTTGTGCCAGAGGTGTTCTTAAAGGGGGAGATGGCAATCTTCACGTGCATCACTCTGTGCAAATGGTATCAGTTCTCCGACGTTATCTTAATGTTTACGACAGCTATTTTTGTAGTACGGCAGAGCAGATTGTTTTTAGCCTTGAGCATGTGAGCTAGAGATGTGGTTAAAGAGTTTGATTATTTTTAACTATGTTGATTTTTCTGTGTTTTGTGTTTATTTCCACCCATGTTTGTACTTTGTGGTAATTGTACTTTAAAAGCCAGATGGCCACAGATGGAAGTTAGACAATACTTTATAGCTAGCTAGCTTATTGGTTGGTTGGTATTAGAATCAAATGAAAGAAGGTCATTAGGCCACAATTTTGGACATATGCGATACATGACAGAGTGTACAGCCGCCAATGAGTTTCATCTTCATTTCACGACACCTGACAGTTGTCTCCTACAGCACTCCTTTATTTGTTTTAGATCACAGCAGATGGCGTCATAATCTGCTCGGCTATGGATAAGATGTTAAAGATCATCACAGAGGTAGTCTAATTGTTGTGAAACCAATTGTTTTAACAAAATCGGACTTTGTTCAGGGTCCTGAGCCACTTCTCCCATATGATTCAGTTCAAACAGAACAGCCTCTGGTTTCCCCTCTAAGACCCCACGTACATTACACGTTTCAGCCGAAGTTTAGAATATCCTGTTTAGAACTGGTTGTGCCAGGAAAGCCCCACTCATGCTATGCCTCTAGTGTCTAGTCCAATCAGAAGTTAATAAATAGTTTGACCGGGCCTAACTGTTGTATGATTTTCAGTTTTTAATTGGAATCAACACAGCATTGATTACATCACCATGAGAATCTCGAGTGTTCGCTCACAGACACCCTTGGAACTTCGGAACCCTTTAGAATGAATGTTCTGCTGTATTTTGAACAGCTCTATTCACCTCATTCAGACTCAGAAGCACTTGAGTTGGACAGCTGAAGTAGGACTTTTGTCTGAAACATTCTGGTTTTTGAAACAACCTTCAGTGCCGGATTGGAAAGACTTTTTCCCCTCTTCATAAATACAAAAGCTTCTTACATTTAGATATGAGACCAAAGATATGGGTGTCTAGTTTTACTTTAATTCTTTCTTTAAGACCTTTTAGAATTATTTACGCTAACCTTGGGGTTTGTTCATGTTCATGTTCTTGAGATAGCTGATATTTGTCAAGGAAGCTTCATATCAAATGTGACCATTAATTCCCCACCTGCTGATATTTTAGAATACTCTTTCAGAAATCCTTTTGTAATCTTCTTATTACCTGGACTGTGTTGAAAGTGCAGTTCTTCCTACTCTGTTTCTACAGTTCAAGCAATTAATGGGCCGATTTTTGATTACTCTTAGGAGTTTAATTTGATAACTTGTTTAATAATGTGTGTAATAATGTTAGTATTCTTCCTGTGTTGCTTCTTATCTGTTTGACTGGAGTTAAGTGCAATACAGATGTTTATGGACTAACTATTACAAAGAGTCACTTTCTGGGTGTCTTGTCCCTTGGAGAAGAAAAGGCCATGGCAATGGTCTGGGGAAAGGTGTCAGTAGACACTTGATTAATGCAGAGTGCTGGTCTAATGTTTTTAGTTATACACAGAAAAAGATGTTCAATTCCCTGGGCTAGTGGCTGGGGACTTGGGGATCAAGTGCTCAGAGCCAACAGCCTAGCTTGTGTCTTATAACACAACAGGGTGCAATACACCCACCATACTAATTACTAACAATGTGATAACAAACCGATAACAACATGAACAAAGAGACGACTTTGTGAACATTTCACAGGGGTTTTCAAGTGGGCACCTTCCTGCATCAGTATTTCATTGAATTAAGCCCACGACACCTCCAGAAGGCTCAACAGCGATGTCTGGTGTCCCAGACTCATCCCCTTCATACTCACATGGTTAGGACACATGTCAATACCAGAGACAACAGCAGATACACCTCAAGCATTACTGAGAGTGGGGGTTTGGGAAGGACTGTATGGTGCCACGGTATACGAGTTAGAGCTTTTTTTCTCACTTTACTGAATCTTCGATAAATCCAAATAGTAATGCACAGGGGGAGGCAAATGTACATGGATATTCATATATTGCAGTGAATGTGTGAGTGTGTGTGTGTGTGTGTGTGTGTGTGTGTGTGTGTGTGTGTGTGTGTGTGTGTGTGTGTGTGTGTGTGTGTGTGTTGTGTGTGTGTGTGTGTGTGGGGTGTGTGTGTGTGGTGTGTGTGTGTGTGTGTGTGTATGTGATTCTGTGAACACATGAACAAGTATAGATTACAGCATTAGCAACATTCAGTACAACCATTCTTGCCAGTACAAATCACATACAAATACAGGTCTTCATATAAGCAAATGCAAAAGCAGTAGCTTTTAACATCATCTAAATAGCTGCCCCATATGACTAGACACGCGTTGCCCTCGGATGAAAACATGTGGCCGCCATCGACATCCAAAAATGGCGAGTCATGAATGTACCTCCAGCCCTTCTACATACATGCACATCAAGAGTGCGCTACACCAAGTTCACCATGAGAAATGAATTTGTTGTTATTAATTATTAATTAAATGTTGTTATTAAAGAATAATTATTATGAATTCATTATATGGGAGTTGCGCTAATAGTTTGCTATGCTACTAGCCCGTGATACTATGATATACAACATAAAGATTCAGTAACAACTAACGTCATGCACAGCCAAAAACAACAGAATAACTTCAAACTCTTCGTCATTTATGCACAATGCCCATGAACATGAAGGGCTAATTAGGCGGACACATCATCCTTACTGGCCTCCTTAAAACTCTGTGACCACTCCACAGCGGCAGCTCAATGAATACCTGCACGTATTCACCAAACCTGTAGAGAATTTCCTCAAAGTCTAGGGCCTTTATAAACCTGAGAGACTTCCAAAGAATGCTGTTACTCTTTGTATGGATTCCGCCCGGCGCCGCTAACAGCTCCGCTACTGCACTGCAGCCCAGTGAAGAATGTGCAGATCCTGCCCCCTCCAGAGTGGGGCTTGCCCACATAAAGGCCACTCACCCTCGAAGTAGCTCCAGCTTTGTGAAGACATTATTATGGCAATGGAGGCAAATGATGAAGCCGGGAGTTCCATGCTGGCAGCAGGGTGAAGCTGTCTGAGTGTACTCCACTGGCAACCAGACACCCAGACAGGAACTGCAACCTCCGGTTCCTAAGCTAGAACCTGATCAGCATGGATTAGAAGCAGCTTCGAGTTTTTCACCAGCGTACACGGTAGAGAGCTGGCATTCTGTTCTTCTGCTTTGAGTCTACTCCACTGCAACGAGGACACCCATACAGGGAACTGCAAACCTCCGGCTTCCTAAGCTAGAACCTGAGAGAGCATGAAGGGAACATGGCATCCGTTCTTCTGCTTGAGTGTACTCCACTGGCAACCAGAGACCCAGACAGGAACTGCAACCTCCGGTTCCTAAGCTAGAACCTGAGAAAGCATGAAGGGAACATGGCATCCGTTTCTTCTGCTTGAGTGTACTCCACTGGCAACCAGAGACCCAGACAGGAACTGCAACCTCTGGTTCCTAAGCTAGAACCTGATCAGCATGGATTAGAAGCAGCTTCGAGTTTTCACAGCGTACAACGGAGAGAGCATGGCATCTGTTTCCTTTGCCTGAGTCCACACCACTGGCAACGAGAGACCCAGAAAAGCCACTGGAATTCCGAGCTGACGCCAGAGCTCAGTGCTCCCCTGTGTCAATCGTCCCTGTTGGAGGCGGCCATTCAAGAGCAGACTTTATAAGAGTGTGGCGAGAAACCAGTTTGCTCTGGCAAGGGCCGTTGGTGGGAAGACCCACGCCTCAGTGGCCAGAAGGAGTATGATGGTGTACGCACCTCACAGTGCCTCAGTGGTATGATGGTGTACGCACCTCACAGCGCCTCAGTGGTATGATAGTGTACACACCTTACAGCGCCTCAGTGGTATGATGGTGTACGCACCTTACAGCGCCTCAGTGGCCAGAAGGAGTATGATGGTGTACGCACCTTACAGTGCCTCAGTGGTATGATGGTGTACGAACCTTATAGTGCCTCAGTGGTATGATGGTGTACGCACCTTATAGTGTGCTGCCAGCACCAGCAGTGACTACCTAACCTCTGGTTCCTAGGCTGGCACCTGCAAGGCCTGAGTGGCATGGATGAGATTCCAGCTTCCTAGATGGCGTGGAAGAACAGTGACGGTGTGCATCATACTAGCACCTACCAGCACAAGTGTTTACCTGCGTACATTTCGACAGTTCCTCTGTGTTTAAGGCATGTCCACTTTCAGAGCGGCTGTAAATGGTGGTGTTTATGCCCCCTGTCTCCATAGTTGGATTGGACGATCAGTCAAGGCTATACAATTTAATTCACTAGACCACCGCCGCTCTGACAAGAGGTCCTGGCGTCCACTGTGTTTCCAGGGACAACGTCAGTTGTCCAATCACAGGACATTCAGGACCATTATGAGAGCCCCAAAGTCAGACAGCAACAGAGGTTTCTACTCCAGGTAGAAAGGGTACATGCCCTTTTCTGAGTTACCTTCACTAGAGTGTTCAGAACTCAAGGGTCAAGTTAAACCAGCAAACATTCGAACTTAAAACCACTTTGGGGAACTATAGTTGACACAACTAAGGAAGGCGTCCTTAGTTGTGTCAACTATAGTGCCCCAAAGTTGTTTTAAGTTTGAATGTTTGCTGGTTTAACTTGACTCACGGCATCGCCACCAGAAGTTCTTTCACTTTGCATTTCAAGAATCATTCTATCACAATTCCAGATTGCCGTTTGGATTTCCAATTGCGCTGTAGGTGGCCCTAGCATGTGGATCCGGCTCTGGAGCCATTACGCCGAGAGGGTCTGAGAGTTTTGCAGCACCTGGATGACTAGCTGCTTGTAGCCTGCTCCCCAGCTGAGGTAATGTGTCAAGTACAGTGCTTGTGTAACCAAGGTTAAAAAAGTTATCTTTAAGATTATGTAAATAGTGTATAAATAGTAATTAATAAATAGTTGTCTAATAATAAACATTAAACATGAATTCGTTATGTATTTATTAGTAACCTTAGGAATTTAGCATAGCTTTTAATGAATGAAATGTAATGTTGGAGCGCCCTCTACAGGACGTAGTGCGTGCTGAAGAGCACGCGCAACTTAACTTTGGATAGAGAGATGACGCAACAGAGAGAAGACGTTTTAAAATTCACGGTGACAACCTTTTTAAAAGTTACCGTCTTTACTGACCCAATTATTTAAACCAACTTGAATTATTCGTTGATATTTTAAAGTTAAAGTGTTTAGACGAGTTTGATAGAAAAGGTACAGTTGTACAGTTTGAAAATACGCGATTTATGCTAGTTGAGTGCTAACTTGTAGCCTAGCCAGCTAGCTAGACCGAGCTACAGCAGACCTGCTGGATATAAGATGTTTGTTTGAATACTAATGAAGATTTGTCATTGTGGATTCATCTACAATGAATACTGACTGACTGACTGAATACTCCGTAAAAAACGATGACAACCAGATGGCGAGCCTCCCACCGAATGACAGAAAAAAAAAGGATTCCACACCACATTCAGTCCAACTGACTGAGAACTGTTTGATAGCTTGATAGCTGAAGTTCCATGGATACGTAAGACTTCACATGTTCTTTTTTGATTTAAAGAAGGGACTGAATGAACACACTGATAATTGGAACATATTTAATTGATTGAATATTTGAATGTATGTATGCTACTGCAAATGGGATATCGATTTATGTTGAGTTAACTGCTAGCCTGTACAATTGTGTTGGGTTATGTGAATTTGATTAAGTTAAGAACTAAGGTGAAGATTTGCTTGATAATTTAAATTAGATAAAACTTTATTAGATCATTAAATTATTTATTAACTATTTATTAAAGACTTAATATATATATATATATATAGTTAAATATATAGTTAGTATATAGTTAAATGTAGTTATCTTTCATATAAATTATATATATAATTTATATTAAAGCTAACTACATTTAACTATTGTAAAGAAATAAAAAAGAACAAATAAGAAGCAAATAGATCATAAAATAGAGGTAAATAAGAAGCAAATAGGTTATAATAGAGTTAAATAAGAAACAAACAGGAATTAATAAAGAGTTTGAGTTAATTTATGGTTTGATATTGAGATGAAATTGAAGTATTTTGATTAATTACTTTTTTTTATTTTGTCTATTGTCTAAATGTTGACAGAATTGAGCTTGTATGTAGATAATTATTTGTCACTAAAATCTGAAAGTTCTCAAACCCTGTTTGTTGTGATTGACTGCGCACCTGAAAAGCACCTAGACATCTTCTGATGGCCCAGATCTCAGATTGAATGTAAACAAGTGTTACACTTGGTCCTCCATATATCACACATAGGGATTGCAATAAACTGGGAGAAGAGTATGGTGGTCCCATCGCAGATGGCGGGCCAACTTAGGGCTGACTCTGGATGCGGTATCGGGTCGTACACACCTCTCTGACGAGCGACACAACATGTATTGCCAGCTCGGAGGGTGTCAGCTCTGAATAGGTCTGTGCCTGGCTGGCATGATGGTGGCAGGGCATGTGGTGTTGCCACTGGGCCTTCTCCACACGCATCCCCTGCTGGTTGAAGCCGGATCGGCAGCATCAGAAGAGTTGCCTGGCTTTGCAGTCTGTAAGACCGAGACTGGTTTACTGGACCAATACATCGCAACATCCTGTCGCGGATCTGTTTGCCTCATAGGAGAAGGCCCAGTGCTCTCTCTGGTGTTCCATTACCTACTCTGGGTGTGTGACGTCTTGGCCCAGAAAATATGGAATGTTGAATGCGTTCGCTCCGGTTCCGTTGATCCCTCCGCTTTCTCGAAGGATCAGGACAGGGGGCTGGACCGTGATGTCGAAAGCTCTGGATCGCCACCAGAGGTGGTTCACCTTGCAGTAGTGAATTCCGTGACCTGTGACCTGTGCCCTGTGGCCTGACCCGGAGAATCTGTGGCCTGACCTGTGACTGATGTTTCAACAGGTTTAACTTCTAGAGAGACAGTCATTCCTGTCCAACAATTAGTTTACCTGATTACAGCACACAGACTGGAGAGGGTGGGCCCATACAGTGGTCACCTAGAAGTTAGCCGTAAATGCTAACAATACATGCAGCTCCATTACTGTAAGTGTAAAGCTAGCAGGAAAGTATTACTTGACCAGCGCCTACACAGTCTACCCTGACTGACTGCACATCTCTGCAGGCTCGTATGTAATACATTTATACTGCCAGAAAACAGGTCTCCAATAACACAGGGAACACACACACACATACATCAGGCAGAGGCCAGTGAGCCATAGTGATCAGAGAGTGGACACACACCTAGAGGCATGTGTGACTGTGTGTGTGCGTGTGTGTGTGAGTTTGTGTGTGTGCATGTGTGTCTGTATGTGTTTGTATGTGTGTGATTGTGTGTGTGTGATTGTAAGTGTGTGATTGTATGTGTGTTTGTATGTGTTTGTATGTGTCTGTGTGTAATTGCATGTGTGTGTGTGTGTGTGTGTGTGTTTGGGGGAGGGTATGTCATGTGGAGGTTTCTGTAGGGAATAGACCGTTACAGGATGTGTGTCACACTAGTGTGTTTCCTGTCCACTCCCACACACCTCTTTCCATGCTCTCTCTCTCGTGCTCTCTCTCTCTCCCTTTTTCCCGTCTCCATTTCAGTCCCTTCAGCTCTGTTCTCGTTTTCAACACGTCTCTCTCTAACTTCATCGCAGATCTTGTTTTTCTTCAAAACAAGCTCATCAAAGCCAAGGCTTGCTGGGAAAGCGAGTGGACTCGGCTCATAGGCTGGTGAAAGCGGACAGATGTTGTTTATTCGCTGTAGTAAACAGCAGGGTCTCCCAGAGTGCCTCACACCCTGGGGGCAGGTTAGCACACGGCTTCAAGCGTCGATCACACGCCTCTGCTGCAAAACACGGCTTAGGTCAGAAAGACCGCAGTTTCTATTAGAGGGTGTCATCATAATGAGTGATGTATATTGACTACCACAATGTTGGTATGAATACGGACCTTACTGTAGGCTGTATTTTCTAGAAAAAAAACGAAAAAAAACTAAAAAACTTTATTCTTTATCAAAAATATGGACTTTACAAGAATACATATGAGGAAAATAGTAGTCTTGTTTATCTCTGTAGGATGTATTTATGTGTGTGAGGATTTAAGAGAAAGTGCCTTTACCTGTTCGAGTTGCAGGAGTTCATGTGAAGATCTGACGTGACAGATTGCGGGTTTGTCATGATGAATGTACAGGTGTACATGTTTGTGAGTGCTTCTGCAAGGGGCAGTTATCAGGGTCTGAGCATAAGTGTTTCTTCAAAGTGTGTGTGTGTGTGTGGGTAAGGTGTGTGCGTGTGTGTGTTGCTGGATTTCTGGCTCAGGTCAATCCCCCAGAGTGTGTGTGTGTATGTAAGGTGTGAATGTTGTATGTGTGGCGTGTGTGTGTGTGTGTGTGTGTGTGTGTGAGAGAGAGAGACAGAGTGTGTGTGTGTTAGAGAGAGAGAGAGTGTGTGCGTGTGTGTGTGTGTGTGGGAGGGAGAGAGAGAGAGTGTGTGTGTGTGTGTGTGTGGGAGGGAGAGGTGTGAGTGAGTGTGTGGGTAATGAGAGTGCACTGGTGAGTGTTGTCAGGTGCAGAAGCCTCAGGGGTTCTCAGCAGAAAGGACCTCTAAATAAGGGCCAGACCAGGGCCAGATCAGGGCCAGACCAGGGCCAGACCAGAACCAGACCAGAACCAGAACCAGAACCAGAACCAGACCAGAACCAGAACCAGAACCAGACCAGGGCCAGACCAGAACCAGAACCAGACCAGGGCCAGATCCACCACTGATTCCATTGTCAGGTGAGTACCATCCACCAACACCCAAATCTCTGTTGCTGTTGTTTAGTCCTCTGCTGTTGTCACTCATAGGCATCATCATAAAATAGATATTGACAATTATTAAATCATAAATATTATACATAATTAATATTTAATTAATAAAAACAATGAACTGAGGAATGAACATGTACTGTATTTGTTTTACATGACAGTGTTTTGGCTGCATGTAGGA
>NC_045157.1:7869992-7897492 GCF_900700415.2 Clupea harengus
TGAGAGTGTGTTGGAGTGTGAGAGTGTGTTTATGTGTGTGTGGGAGTGTGTCTATGTGTGAGAGTGCGTTTGCCAGTCCTGTGGAAAACAAACACAAAAATTGTGTGTGTCTAGGTTGTTTGTATGTGTATGTAGTTGTGTAAATTTGGCTGTTCTACCCGTTCTCATGGTAGTTCAGCCTCTAGAGCTAATGTAGTCACAGCACTCGTGACGTCTGTGTGTGTGTGTGTGTGTGTGTGTGTGCAAGCGTGCAGGGACTGTGGTTGGTTATTGGCAGAAAAAACTTCAGTCATTTCTAATTAACACGCAACCGGAAACAAAAGACAGGGATCACACGCTAATATTCATGGACACACACTCACACTCACACATATACACACACACACACACACTCAGCTGCATACAATTAGTTACTTAGCTTGTTATTTCCATCCCATTCCCACACACACACACACACACACACACACACACACACACATACAGTACACATTCAAAGTGCGATGTAACCTGTCATTTATGTATTGTCTAGAGCTTTGTAGACTTTGTTAAACATTGATCTCCATCTACCCAACACACACATCCACACATGTTTGATAAAAGAGATGACCTGTAAAGTCCTTCCCTCTCTCACTCTACATCTCTCTGTCCCTCTCTGTCCCCCTGTCTCTCACTGTGTCTGTCTCACACTCTTTCACTCTCGTCTCTCTCATTCCTCCCATCCATCGTAGAGGGTGTATTGGCACATACAGGGTTAAGCCCTTGGTGAGCGTGTTGGAATACTGAGGGTTAAAGCTTGGATGTGTGTGTGTGTGTGTGTGTGTGTGTGTGTGTGTGTGTGTGCGCGCCGGAGCTGCCGCAGTCCCCTCGGCCCTCTGCCCTCACTCTGATTAATCACGGAGGAAAGACGCAGCAGACTGTTCCCACACACACACACACACACACACACAGGCAGTAGATCGTTCTCCACACACAGAAAAACACTTGCACGCACACACAGTCACACATCCACAAACACACACTATTTCCCAGCACCCTAATACACACCGTAGAAAGTTTTTCACAGACACACACACACACACACACACACACACACACACACACACACACTCACTCACAGAGAGACACACACACGCAGTAGACCGTTCTCCGCGCTGCCTTCGGGGGGAAGGGGGAGGAGGAGAAGTGGTGCTCACACGCTGGCCCTGTCACATGGTGCGGTTACACACACACACACACACACACACACACACACACACACACACACACACACACACACACACACACACCGAGCTCTCGCGCCAAGGGTCAGTGGGAGCGAGGATCGGCTCAGAACGCCGCAACGCTTTTCTCTCCCCCCTTCTCTCCTTTTTTTCTCGTTCCCTTTTTTCTCCCTGGGTGACGAGGGTGGGGGGATAGAAAGAGAGAGAGGGAGAGAAAGAGAGGGAGGGAGAGAAAGAGAGAGAGAAAGAGAGAGAGAGGGTAGAAGAGAAACAGAGCCACGTCTCTCCTCCTGCACACAACGGACTCTTTTTATCTGCCTTCAGAAAATCCCGCGGCTGCAGAGAGTGTGTGTGTGTGTGTGTGTGCATACACTCATTTGTGTGTGTGTGTGTGTGTGTGTGTGTGTGTGTGTGAACGCTTACTTGTGTGTGTGTCTGCGTGCTCATGTGTGCATTTGTTCATGTTAGTGTATGTGCTTTTGTGTATGTGTGTACGCATTTTGTTAGTATGAGTGTGTGTGTGTGTGTGTGTGTGTGTGTGTGTGCTGGCGCGGGCGTGCGTGCGTTTCTGTGTGTCAGCAGGGGGGTTATGCTGCCTCGTTTCCCCCCTCCCCCACTCCCCCCCCCCCACTGGCGCTAGAAGCTCCTCTGGACTATCTGAGTGTGACGGAGAGAGAGGGAGGTTGAGAGAGGGAGAGAGAGGGAGGGAGAGAGGGAGGGAGAGAGGGGGAGAGGGAAAGGAGGGCGGATGGGTTGTAGGGGTGCGTGAGTGGGAGAGGGAGGGAGAGAGAGAGAGGGAGAGAGAGGAAGAGTGTGGTAGAGAGAGAGGGAAGACTGTGAGTAGGGGTGCGTGTGTTGGAGAAAGAGAGAAAGAGTGTGTGTGTGTGTGTGTGTGTGTGCAAGAGAGATAGAAAGAGGGACACAGAGAGAGATGGAAAGTGTGCGTGTGTGTGTGTGTGAGAGAGAGAGAGAGAGAGAGAGAGAGAGAGATGTCTGAGGGAGGGAGTGTGTCTAGCCTCTTCCGTAAGTCGCCCAAACCAGACAAGGCCGATGAGCACATCCAGCCAGACGGAGGGCAAGCACACTAGAATACAAACACACTACAACACAAGCACCAAACTACAGTAGCACACAAGCATACTTCACCACAAGCACACTAGAAAACAAGGACACTAGAAAACAAGGTCACTAGAACACATGAATGATAGACTTTAAGTGGTCCCACTTCATACAAGTGTCCTTATTACCATGTACTTACTTATCTATCTCTCATGTGATGACATGCTATTACATGTTACCAACACTCGCCCTAACCTCAATTATAGAATGTACAGCTTACATGGAAATGAATCAAGCGTTAAGCACATACTGTGACAGGCAGTTAACATGAAGTGTTGGCGATTAAATGAGTGTTTTATCTGAACACATGGCTGTGTTACTCTGTGTACTGTGATCATAGATGGGTCTGGTATACGTGCTCTACATGAATGGCTGTGTTACTCTGTGTTCTGTGATCATAGTTGGGTCTAGTATATGTGCACTACATCAATGGATGCCCCTGGTTGCTGGTGCTCACCTACTGCTTCAGGGGTCAGACGTCGGTGAAGATCACTGCAGTTAAAGAAGCATTGTGGTATGTTAGTCTTAAACCCTCTGGTAGGCCCTTGAGTAATCATATCATACACATCACAGAACATGTGATATTCAGTCATTGACGACCGTGACAGGATGAATCAAGTGTCCTGTCAACATTATTGTCTTGCTTGTCTGATATTGTTTGATGCTATGATACCTTAGTGCAATGCTGATATGGCTTTTACTAACCAAGTCAATCAATGCCAACACCACCATAGCTTAAACTAACCAATGCAACTAACCATTAACATCAAACCAGAAATTGCTGCAAGTTCATTCAAATGAATCCTGACCTGTATGAGTTGGACTTCTAGATGAAAGCCGACACTGAAATCAGGCTATAATTTAAGTCTATGGGTGCAACTCTGCTACCAAAGCCAGTCTCAGTAGCCAGTCTCAGTAGGTCTTTTTGCAGATTCCTCCTTCATGATGTTCAAAAGATCCATCATTATGATCATTATCGTGTGTGTGGACACCTATGGGATAGATACATGCCTAAAAATACATAGAAATAAATATATGAGTATAGAGTGTTTTACAGTGTTGGTGTTTAAGACCATGGTATAGACTACATCATGTAATTGTCTATATCTGAGGTTTCAGTGGCATGCAATTAATAAATCAAATGAAAATACAATATTTATCAAATAATGGGAAAACAACAATTTCATATTTTGACTGTTATTTTATGAAATAATGTTTTGAACAAAATTTGACCATTTTGTGATAAGCTGCCGGCAGCTCTGCTACTAGAGAATTCTACAGTGTAGGGCAGCACTACAAAAAAGCTCCATCACCTAGACTACAGTCAGATTGTCAGATTATGGGATGGGAAGCAGAAGTATCAGTGTGAGTCACTTTTCTCAGACCTTGGATGTCAACAGCAGTGTGAAGTTAGTTATGATGTTGCACTAGTATATAATTCATTACTGGTATGGTATGGCACTGGTATGGTATGGTATGGTATGGTATGGTATGACACTGGTATGGTATGGTATGGTATGGTATGGTATGGTATGGTGCTGGTATGGTATGGTATGGTATGGTATGGTATGGTATGGTATGGCACTGGTATGGTGCTGGTATGGTATAGTATGGCACTGGTATGGTATGGTATGGTATGGTGCTGGTATGGTATGGTATGGTATGGTATGGCACTGGTATGACACTGGTATAGTATGGTATGGTATGGCACTGGTATGGTATGGTATAGTATGGTATGGTATGGCACTGGTATGGTATGGCACTGGTATGGTATGACACTGGTATGGTATGACACTGGTATAGTATGGTATGGTATGACACTGGTATGGTACGGTACGGTACGGTATGGTATGGTATGGCACTGGTTTGGCACTGGTATAGTATGGTATGGTTTGGTATGGTATGGTATGGTATGATATGGAATGGCACTGGTATGGTATGGTATGACTCTGGTTTGGCACTGGTATAGTATGGTATAGTATGGTATGGTATGACACTGGTTTGGCACTGGTTTGGCACTGGTATAGTATGGTATGGTATGGTTTGGCACTGGTTTGGCACTGGTATAGTATGGTATGGTTTGGTATGATATGGAATGGCACTGGTATGGCACTGGTTTGGCACTGGTATAGTATGGTATGGTATGGTATGGCACTGGTATGGTATGGTATGGTATGACACTGGTTTGGCACTGGTATAGTATGGTATGGTTTGGTATGGTATGGTATGGTATGTTCCTTGAGTAGAACAGCTAGCAAACCCAATGGGGGGTAATGGGCTCAATACACGTAATAAGAAAATGTGGTAACACTTTCTATGAAGCCTGCCATAAGGGCATTATAAGGGCATTAATAATGTCTTATAAAGTAGTTATAAGTCATTGTAGCACTCATTATAACTATGTATATGTCTTATTGACTATTCTTTATGATACATTATGTAAGGGTATATATGGTTATAATTTAAGACAGAAAAATGCATTATAAATATGTGATCATTAGTCTGTGTATCTGTCAAATGTCAGTATATGAAGACATATACACAGACAAACTACAATGGATGATGCCACACAAACTAGAGCGAAATAGAGTTGCAGGTAAAATCAACTTCGTTTTCATTTCCCCTTGATTTGTACTGTGGTTGCTGTATGTCCTGTTCTGTTTGATTTCTTGAGAGACACTGGCCTAATAAAAAGTAACTATGAAGAATTAAATAAACCATATTTGATGTTATGCATTCGTTCATCCTACCTTTTTCAGCTTCTATAAATCAAAACTAAAACACTAAACACTAACACTGAAACTAACACTAAAACTAACACTGAAACTAACTAAAAACTAAACTCAAGCTAGTCAATTCCTCAAAATAAAAAAATAAACTACTTATGCACTCGTAAAACTAACTGAAAGACCAAATTGACCAAAACAATTTTTTTTTTAAATTTAAACTTAATTAAAGTATAATAACCGGTGCTGAACCAGGCTGCAATGAACACGTGATGGTGTGGCTCTAGGGTCCTGAACCAGGCCGTGTTCCTTAGATGAATGAGTGACGGCAGTTTTGTCACTGACACACACAAAGGTCAAAGGTCAGAAAACCGTCTACTCAAACAGCCCAAGGTTGCAAACAACACAGGAGCCTTAAACAGAGTGACCACTGGCATCTGAAAATAACACACCATTTGTTTCAGGGCATGGGTAGTTTCCCAGATATAAGACTGGCCTCTGTTGGCTGGGGCTAAGGAGCACTGAGTCACTGAGTCAAGACCGCAGAGAAAGAACATGATGACAATCTTGACGTGTGTGTGTGTGTGTGTGTGTGTGTGTGTGTGATCAGTTTAGCAGCAATACTCCACACTGACGTGTTACGACACCTGTGGCAGATGTCAGCAGCAGCTGTAAAACTTTTAAGACATTTTCTTTGGAATCAAAACATATACAGTATGCCATGTTGTGTGAATATCCCCATTCACATGACATGACATGACACACATTATATCACATCAGGGCTTTAAGGGGTTAGCTTTCGCTAGATAGCATCAGCTGTTCTGCTGTCAAGAAGTCTGTTTTCCATTGGCTGTTAACAATCCTGCAGGAGTGTGACCAATCAGCGTAGGGTTTTAATTACTGTGGCCACTGGTCATGGGGTGTTTGTAGCTCAGACGACTGGCTTCATACTTTTGGTGTGATCAATATCTGACAAAATTTGGGAAGATGTTAGGGTCCATTGTTGTTCTTCCTGGGATGAAACTGTTAGCATAGCAACAGCCACTGAAATCAATGGAAGAGCTAAGGTGTCAATCTGTCCAGGTCTGTATAACACCTCACCAGGGAGATTGCAACAACCATAACATCACATTTTCCATCCAGTCAACACAGGAATTGACAAGAGAAGAATTCTTTGTGTGTGTGTGTGCGCGTGTGTGTGTGTGTGTGTGTGTGTGTGTGCGCGTGTGTATATGTTTGTGTGTGTATGTGTGAATGTGTGTTAGTGCGTGTTTGTATGGGTGTTTGTGTGTGTATATGTGTTAGTGCGTGTTTGTGTGTATGTGTACCACTCTGCCACGCCCCCGTATCTGCCCCTTTTCCTTCCTTCCTGTCCCTTTTGAAATGTCTCACACACACACACACACACACACACATCAAATCAGTTGTTTTCCCTCTTTCCTTCTCTTCTATATGACTACTCTCTCAGCCAACCTAGAAAGTTAGTAAATAGGGAGGCGCGCACCCCGCACCCCCCACACACACACACACACTCACAGATACACAAACGCTGAGACCTGCATAAACTCAGATGTGAACACTCCCTCACACACACACACACACACAGTGGCTGGAGAATTTGACCTGATCTGTGTTCTCCCCACAGGCTTGGACACTGTAATGACCACAGATGTCACTGTCACAGCTGCATATCTGATTCCTCTCTGTCTCCCTCTCTCCCTCTCTCTCACACACACAGATTTCATAAAGTTTCTGCACAAATACAACAACAAAAAATACAACACACATGCACAAACACCTCTAGACTCGGGGATGAGCAGAACAAAGTTTTATTTATATCAACACACCCATAAAAAGACAGTATAAAACTATACACACACTTTGGTCTTGATCTGTTAGGAGGAGACATGTTTCCCTGCTTTGACCTCACAATGACCTCTTCATACAGTAACTGATTACGTCAGACATAGAATGGGACATGTCGGACATATAGTTCTTGACGTGCAATCTACATGCATACTGTATGTGTCTGTGTGTTTTTGAGTCATGTGATTTGACCTTGCTGTCTAAATGAACATATGTACAGTGCTTATGTGAACAACACACAACCACACACTCACACTCACACTCACTCCTGTTATTTTCCTGAGAACAATGTCAGAGATTACCCCCTCTCTGTTTTCTTTGTCTTTGGAGCACTGGGTAAGGTCTGTGTGTGTGTGTGTTTGTGTGTGTGTGTACCCAGAGATAACCCAAGTCCACAGCTCAGTTGAATAGTGGTGTTTTTGAGCGGTTATGTGTGGCTTATCTTATTGACATTCGTGTGGGTTTATTTGTATGTGTGCATATGGTGTGTTTATTTACATGTGTGTACGCATGTGTTTGTGTACTTGCATGTGTTTATTTACAGGTGTGTGTATGTGTGTACGTGAGTATGTGTATGTGTGTACGTGTGTGTCTTCTCATAGTGGCGTTGGGGCCGAAAGGTGCTGCAAGTGAGCCGGTTTGGTGGGCACCGGAGGTTTGCCCCCTGTGGGCACACCGTTGCTACCGGCGACACCGAAGTTGCGTCTCAGCTGCGCCACGCGACCGCCAAAGACGGAAGAGGAGGACGAGCCCTCGGAGAGCGAGGCTGGAGGAGAGAGAGAGATGGAGATGGAGAGAATCACATTTCAGACCTTTACTAAATGACAAGTCTACATCATTTGCAGCATCCACTGTTCAACATTGCAGTTGTCTTTGATTACAACAGACATTACATTAAACATACAACAGAGGACTAGATGAACAGATTGAAATCAGACAAAAGCAATCAATCACTCAATCAGTAATACAAATAAATAGAGAAAGATCATGTGAGAGGGAGAGGGAGAAGGAGATATATTTCCTGCTGGTCTTTGCCATCATCCAGCTTAGGTGGAAAAGAAGATTGACGCTTAACCTCAGGACAGGCTTTTTCCCCCACTCATTGCTGACCAAATAGGTACACACACACACACACACACACACACACACACACTCACTCTCTCCCATCTCGCACTCACATACACACTCACACTCACTGACACACACTATTACACGCATATGTTGCAGGTTAATCTAAATCACGCAATCAGTACATTTTGTTGACGGACACCTTGGCAAACCAGTGAGGGAGAGACATTTCCTTACTGTCCCCTCCTAATGTTAGTCTCCAGCCAATCATGTGCTGTTCTCCATTAGAAAGGGCGAATGAGTGGCGGACGTGTCTCAGAGCAGCTGGATCTGTGTCTACGTCAGCCATAATTTACAAGTATGCTTAACTGACCAACACTCTCTGCCACATATGCAACACTGAATAGAGATGAATTGAGGTGAATTCAATTGTATTGACCTGAACTAAAGTGGGTCAATGGCGGTAATGAACTGGAGGAGACCATTTAGCCAGTCGAGCTCACATCCACAGGGCTGCATCCCCACACAACATGGAGAGGTCTGGAAACGCTGTCTCCCAAACCGAGGTCATTTCTCTCTTTCTCTTTCTCTCTCTCTCTCTATCTCTATCTCTATCTCTTTCTCTCTCTCTCTCTCTCTCGCTCTCTTTTTCTCTGTCCCTCTCTCTCAATTTTAACTTCAATTTCTTTCATGCTTTGTACGCATGGCAGATGTCAGAAGGTGTATTGCGAAAGCATTTACAAAGTGTGTAACAAAAAACGTTAAGGACTAATAGAAAATCCAACAACAAGTATTTATTCCACACACACAAATAAGAAAAACAATCTACAACAGCAGCAGGACTGTGTGTGTGTGTGTCTCTTCGTTTCTCTCTCTCTAGACAGGTCATGCGGCATTAGCGGGGTGTGTGTGTGTGTGTGTGGGGGGGGGGGGGCAGCTGTGACCACTAATGACTCTGGAAGAGTTGTTTTTTTAACTCGTGATATGGAGTGATTTGATTTCTTTTGTAAATAACGGTTTAAAACTCTCACTCTCACTCTCACTCTGTTCGTGCCTCCACCAACACAGCTGGTGCAGAGGTCAGTTCAGGAAGATTGAGAAAGAGGGAAGGAGAGAAGGGGGGGTGACTCAAGATGGAGAGGAAACGCAGAGGTTACAGGGTGAAAGAGCAGGGGAGCAGAGGAGGTGGGGTGAACGAGTGGAGTGGAGGGGTGAGATAGCGTATCGGGTGGAACAGGAGGAGGGCTAGGGTTAGAAAGGGAGGGAGGGAGGCAGAACAGAGAGAGAGAGAGAGATGATTTTAGGACAAGGGAAAGAAAGACAGAGAGAGAGAGTACTTTAGGACAGGGAGGGAAGGAGACAGACAGAGGGAGCAAGGGAGAGACTGATGCAGAGACAGGGAGAGAAATGGAGAGAGAGGGCAGCAGATGCTGCCCAGGCCCCGAGCAACAGAGGGGGGAGGGGGTATTTTTAGATCTGCCCCTAGGGGGTTAGAGCTGGGAAAACACACGCACACTCACAGATACACATGCAGGCATGCACACACACACACACACACACACACACACACACACACACACACACACAATACACACATGCCTAAATAGACCAAAATGTTACTATAACACACCCCCCCACACACACACACACACACACACTGTCTCAGAGGAGTGTGAAAGTGACTGTGTGACATCTGTTTTCTGTGACGTCGCTCATACACCTTTCTGTTTCTCTCTCCATATACTCTTCCCTCACGTTTTCTCTTTCCCTCTCTTTCTCTCTCTCTCTGTCTTTTGCTCTTCCTGTCTGTCTTCTGTCTCCACCTCTCCCCATCTGTCTCTCCTCTCTGGCTCTCTCTCCCCCCCCCCCCCCCCCATGCTCCACTCTCAATCCACCACGGTTGTGTTGTCACCATGGAAACGCAACTTATGCCCCAGAGATACATGCTACGCACGCAAGCAGTCACACACACACACACACACACGTCCGTAAACACCTTACATGCACACATACACACACGCACTCACTCACAAGTGAACACCTCATTGACACACACACACAGTCCCGTGTCCCCGTCCCCTGCTCTCTCGTAAACACCTGCAGTGAGAGGGATGTTAAAGTTCGCACTGCTTCACTCAGCAGATTCCCTGTCACCAATCCTTTGGCCTCAACTCTGACAGAGGAGAGGATTCTAGGATTCATTGCAATTATTCACCTCCCTTTTCTCAACCTTATGTTTTGGTTTGTTTTTTGTTGTTGTATTGTGTGCATTCACATGAAATTATTTTCTGTTGTGACCAGCAGGGGGAGAAAATCTGTAAATTCCACCTTATTTGGCTGTACTTGTCATTTCACCGTTATGCCCAGTAGATGGCGATAGACAACAGTATCAGACAGTTTCACTCCATGGTTCTCCATAAATCAAGTACTCTAAAATAGTGATATTTAAAAGTCAGAATTTATTGACCATTTATTCATGCGATATTTAGCTTATCTACATAGTTTTGCCTGGGTTTGTAGTTTGAGTATATTTGGAATATCTATGGTAAATTAATGTTATGTCAAACATGCTTTGTTCGTATTACTCTTACCTTTTTCTTGCCCCTGACTCTCCTGAGGTAGGGGTGTCTCCTTGATTGACACCCTCTCATTCTGTTCTTGGGGGCGGGGCTTTCTGGTTAGGGACAGGCCAGGGCCCCTGGAGTGGGATTTGTAAAAGATGCCCGAGTCACTGAGGTCGTCCGACGCACTCTCCGAATTCTCCTCCTCTGAGGGGTCCTTCAGGTCGTCCTCGACAGTTCCCGAGTCATCTGAGTCGTCCTTGGGGTCCTGCAGGCTGCTAGTGAGGCTTGACGAATCAGAGGCCTGCCTTGTGTCCCCTGGGACGACCACCGTGCTGCCTGAATCACTAAGCTCCTCAGGTTTCTGTAATTAAAACATCATCGATCAGTCACTCTGTGTGTGCGTGTGTGTGTGTGTGTGTGTGTGTGAAAGACTGAGTGTGTGAGTGAGTACAGCCAGATTTCTGTAATATGAGAGACCCTTGGTTTAGATGTGTTTACTCTTTGCAGACAAGGCAGTAGGCCTGAAGTCTCTCTCTCTCTCTCTCTTTCTCTTCTCTCTCTCTCTCTCTCTCTCTCCCTCTCTCTCTCTCTCTCTCTCTCTCTCTCTCTCTCTCTCTCTCTCTCTCTCTCTCTCTCTCTCTCTCTCTCTCTCTCTCTCTCTCTCTCTCTCTCTCTCTCTCTCTCCTCTCTCTCTCTCTCTCTCTCTTCTCTCTCCTCTCTCTCTCTCTCTCTCTCTCTCTCTCTCTCTCTCTCTCTCTCTTCTCTCTCTCTCTCTCTCTCTCTCTCTCTCTCTCTCTCTCTCTCTCTCTCTCTCTGGCCAGGAACTGTGATGTCATGGAGGCAGCTTGCAGTTGCCATGGGAACCAGGAGACCTTTTCGCTCTGCTGGGTTCTGTGAGGCTCGGACCTCTCCTCTTTCACTCCTCTTTATTCATCCCTCCATCCTGACCACAGGCAATTCTTTCTGCTCTCTTCCTGCCATCTGTGTCCCTCCCCTTTCTCTCCCTCTCTCTCTCTCTCCATCTCTCTCCACTATTCTCTCTCTCTCCCTCTCTTTTTCTCTCTTTCTCTCTCTCCCTATCTGGCAGACTCGTCCTCGGGCCATCTGATGGCGTTTAATTCCCCTAAACCCATCTGCTCAGGGGAGCGAGACCAGTCCAGACACACACACACACACACACACACACACACACACCACACAGAGAGACATGCGCACACACACACACACTCTCTCTCAAACAGGCAAAAGGACATTCAAACACGCAGACACATTAACGGTCCAGGCCACAAGGCCACATACACCATGTTAGTGCATGTGCAGTATGTACTCATCCACATACACACACACGTACATACAGACACACACACACACACACACACACACGTATCCATGCACATCAGTTACATGCTCCACTACACTGTTCACAATGCGTTCATTGCCTGTACTTTCTCTCACACACACACACACACATATATATAATAGTATCCTTACATGGCTACAAGCATGCATGAATGATTGAATGGACACATTTCATTCACATGTTTCAGCACACACACACACACACACACAAACATATACAGACAAACACACACACAGATGTACAACCACACACACACAGATGCTCAACCACACACACACGCATAAATATATTACATAAACAAAAAGCAGACATTTTGAAACATTTCAAAGCTACCTTTACTGGAGTTAAAGAGAGATGTATTGCAATAGATCTCATTGTTTTTTATTTTATTATAAGGGTCATTGATTGCATCAGACTAGTTGGCTCTCACTAGGATAGAGGCTTGCTTTAGACACACACAGACACACACACACAGCTAGGACAGAAGCGTGAAACGATTATTGAATATTGATGTATCAATACATTTGACACAGTGAGATAATTATATGATATATTGTACTTGTACAAATATGTCCATTCCAAGATGCATTTATCCTCACACACACTACCCACCTTGAGTTGTAGCTGTATGCCGTTTTGATCCACTTGATTGGTCCTGAGTGGTTCGCTGCACATACAACATATGAATATAATCAGTGAGTGTATGTGTATATATATGTGTGTGTGTGTGTGTGTGTGTGTGTGTGTGTGTGTGTGTGTGTGTACCTGTTTGTTCTAATGCGAATGCTTCCGTTCTGCCTCAGTTCTGAGAGAAGTCGTTTTGGTGTTTTCTCCCCGTCCGTGTCTCCAATCTCACACACATAGACGTCTCCATCACGCCCCAGCAGCCAGTTTACACTCTTTCTGTTGCCTGAAAACACACAACACATTCAGCTTCAGCTTCTGAAAACACACAACACACACACACACACACACACACACACACACACACACACACACACACACACACACACACACACACACACACACACACACACACACACACACACACACACACACACACACACACACACACACACACACACACACACAGCTTCTGAAAACGCAGCACATTCACATTCAGCTTCATGTGGCTGGGTGCTGTAATTAAGAAAGTAAGGAAGTCATCTTTATCTATTTGTAAAACCACAGAAGATGCCCAAAAGTGCTGTACACGCAAATGACATTCATGGTGTTTGAACTAAAAAAAAAAAAAAAAAAAAAAAAAATGTAAATCAGAATATTCAAACGGGACTCTTTTATGGTAGGGGCTTGAGAGTTGCAGACAGGCCTGATGTTCGCCCGAAGATAAGCCTGTTAGTGACTAGCTCTCTTAGCTATCTTGGCTAGAACTGATGATGGAGGTGTGATTCAGAACATGGATTGTAATTACTTAATGCAACCAGCAGAGGGCATTGTGTGCCTGTGTGATGCATTCAGTGCTCAGTATAAGTGATGGATGGAGAGATGAAAGAGAGGGAGGAGGGAGAGCTATAAAGCAAAAGAAGGTTTATACAATTCAGTTAAAAAACACAATTACAAAATGGCAGAGGACAGATGCCATTCAGTGTTGTTCCATGCTGTTCTGTGTGTGTGTGTGTGTGTGTGCAGTGTTGTTCCATGCTGTCCTGTGTGTGTGTGTGTGTGCAGTGTTGTTCCATGCTGTCCTGTGTGTGTGTGTGTGTGTGTGTGCAGTGTTGTTCCATGCTGTCCTGTCTGTCTGTCTGTCTGTGTGTCTGTGTGTGTGTGTGTGTGTGTGTGTGTGTCTCTGTCTGTGTTGTTCCATGCTGTCCTTAGGGCTCAGAGGAGGATCCCCACCCATCCTCAAACCAGATGAGGGCCACATCACAACTAGAATCATCTGCTTATCTGGGTCTCAAAACAGTAAAAACAGTCAGGCTAATGTACTCAATGTACTTCACTATGAAAACCAGCCTGATCAGATTAAATGCTGTGTGTCTTTGGTGTTCTTCGCTACTGTCGTATCCAGAGAGAACTGGAACCATCTATTTTAAAAAGTCTGTGTCGTTTTTCATGGTTTCCCCTCAAGAACTGTGACTAGTACTGCTTTGCTAGTCATAAGACATTAACAGCTGAACTAACTTAAACCCTGAGTGTGTGTGTGTGTGTGTGTTTATTGGGTCCTATGCTCCCCTTCAGGAGAATCACATTCCATAAATACCTACTAACGCTCAGGGGGATTGACCTGAGCCAGAAATCCTGCAATACACACACACACACACACACACACACACTTAAAAATGTTCCACTGTGTCCATCATGAACAGAATGTAAAACATTTCTGCAATCCAGGCCATTCCATGTTTAGTACACACACACAGAGCCCAGGCATATAGGATAGTGACTACACACACACACACACACACTCTTATACCTACAACTCAACTACATCCTGCTCCTATAAATCACACACCATCCAAAAAAGGCGTAATATGAGAACGTGTTAGGTAACCCAGTCCTATCCTTGTGTGTGTGTCTGTATGAGCACCTGCGTCAGGGAATATTTCACACATGGTGATCCATGACAAAGGTGTGGTTACGTAAAGAACTGGTTTTTCAAGGCAGTAGGGCGTTACCATGAAGACACCTTACCCCGAAGGCTCAGGTAACATGGCACGGATTCTACTCTGTGTGTGTGTGTGTGTGTGTGTGTGTCTGCAGGCGTATGTTTGGACAAATACCAGCTTTGCATTGTTGGTTTCCCCTCAAGAACTGTGACTAGTACTGCTTTGCTAGTCATAAGACATTAACAGCTGAACTAACTCAAAGTCGGTGTGTGTGTGTGTGTGTGTGTGTGTCAGAGAGGTTAAAAAAGAGAGATAAACACAGAAAGACAGAGAGGTTGAAAAAGAGAGATAGACACAGAAAGAGGCAAAGACAAAAGAAATGTGGAAATAATTATGCAAAGCCTGCAAGACTATGTGAAGAATGTTTTTTCTCAGTGTGTGTGTGTGTGTGGAGGGGGGGGCATATACAGAAGACAGGAGTGTAAGGAGTGTGTGTGTGCACAAATGAACTCACTGGATGATAGCTTAATTGTAGTGTCAGCCCCCCCGTAAGGGTGTGCGTTTCTTTCAACTACCTGAACACGCACACTTATCAGAAGATTGTGTCTGTGTGTGTCTGTTCAACTACACACTACCTGTTATAAAGAGAATTATCTTACTAAAGACACACACAAACAGAGAGAGAGAGAGAACTGAAGGAAATGAGAGCCGTGCATTGAACACTGACAGAACCGTTATAATACTTGTCAGGGACTTCACCATCAGCCACTGCCTGCGTAGCAGAAGAAAAGGCAGAAGAGAGAGAGAGAGAGGAGTGGAGTGGAGTGGAGTGGAGACAGAGAGTCCTTTGTTCATCTTCACACTTTCAGCCTGTCAACTCAATAACAGGAGTATTAATAAGTGAGAAGGGGGTTGATGGGCGTGTGTGTGTGTGTGTGTGTGTGTGTGTGTGTGTGTGTGTGTGTGTGTGTGTGTGTGGGTGGGGGGGGTGTTGTCCAGTAACCCTCCATCCCCTCCCCCACATAGCGCAGCAACAGTCTGAATTAACAAAAGTTTGACCACATGCCTCCCTCACACTAAGGCTTCTTTGTCTGGGCCGTGCGCAACAGTCATGTGTGTCCCCCCAAACACAAATGCTCGCTGGCATTGGGTCCCACGTTAGCACGCCACTGTAAGGACATGGGAATGATAGGCCTGTGAACTCAAAGGACTGTGAGTACACTAATTACAGGTTGCACACACACACACACGCCCTGAACACAGAATGTAGATAGGTGAGATTCCACTGCTTGTAAATAGATATATTTCCCAGGAGGTTGGAATGTGTCCTCTTACTATGCCATCTCTATCTCATCAACTTTCTCTCTCTCTTTCTCAGTCTTTCTCTCTGTCCTGAAATGCTTTGTGGCATTCTGGCTTATCATTTCTGACACACTGTCTTTTCTCCATCTTTGGATCTCTTGTTCTTCATCTTATTCTACATCTCATTGGCACACCTCTCTACCTCATCCCTCTCTCCTACGAAAGGGGACAGCGCATTGTGAACATACCATGACAGAACACTGTGCATGAAGTTCACACTGTTCTCTTCCCAAACCATGAAAGAAAGAAAGAAAAAGGAAATGAAGGAAGAAAGGAAGAAGGAAGAAAAGAGAGATGAAGACTGATATGCATCAGGTGTTTACTGTAGTGTGAGTGTGTGTGAGTTGATGTCAGATAGCATTCCCTCTGATAAACAAGTGACACACACACACACACACACACACACACACACACACACACACACACACACACACACTTCTGCATCTGTGCCGTCATGGGAGATTAAGACCGCGGTTACGCAGCACGCCTTACTGTTTCAAACTGAACTTTTCAATTTACTCATGAGCTGATTAATTCCACTATTCTACATGGTGGCTCTGTTGCACCAACCAAATAAGTTTACTATCCAGTGGTGAATATAGATAGTGTGTGTTGTTATTCATCACTCAGTTGTGAATGTTTAGGGTCCTGTCGTGTGGCTCTACATTCTGTGTGCATTTAATGATTTAATGCTCATTTGTGTTTGTGATGTGGTCTGATCGTGATCGTGAGGTTGTGTGGTATTGCCTTCATGTATATGTGTATATGTATCTGGGTGGTTGGAGGTTGTGTGGTATTGTCCTCATGTGTATGTGTATATGTATCTGGGTGGTTCTCGAGTCGTAATTTCCTCCCCACCCTAATCCCAGATCTGATCCAACGTCTGTTCTGAATGAGGGTCGGGCCCGTTCCAGAGGGAGTCCGTGCTTGGGACCTTAGGTCTCCGAGAGCGGTGATCGTTTCATGCCTCCTCACTGAGCTCACATTACAGATGTGCTGAGGAATGCTGCACGTTCCTTACGAGTTCACTGGCTTAACCCTCTGCCTTTGCTTCATTCCTCGGTCATGTGTTTTCAGTCCTGTGTTATTTGGAATAGACTGGATTGGCCAGATTTCTTGGCCAAATCGGTTGAGGCTCTGAACTTGCTAAGGAATACAAATAGGCTTGCACTGGTAAGCTGATAGTTATGCTGAGGTGTTGGAGTTAAGGTCAAGGAGTGGCTAGATTTAGTTTGGCAGATGATAGTTATGGTGGGATGACATGCAGTATATTTGATGTTTTTAGAGATGAATCACCTGACTATATATCTACTGCATGGTGGAGACAATAGGCTACATGTTCCCTACATTTCTGTTGTATATCTCGTGTTGGACTTGCTGTTCCAGTGTGGCATATCTGAAATCCAGCTGGCCATGTAGGATCTTTACGCAAGACTCAGGAAGACTTTGGAACGGACCTGACAGATTAGTACCGGATCTCGATTTAGTAGCTATCTGGATCGATAGGGGGTGAATACAAGTGTGTGTGTGTTTGTGCGTGTGTGTGTGTGTGTAGATGGGTGTGATCATTAGACAATAAGAACGAGATTGTGCTTCGTCACAAAGCTCTGCGTAACATTTTATTTGGATAGTCTGCCTACAGAGACTTTACAGATAGTTTGTTGAAATTCATGCTCAGTCTTTCTAATTGTTAACTGAACATCCCCTTAACCAAACTCAACTCCTAACCCTAACCTTAACCATAAACTGCAGTTGACAGAATTTCAACCGATAGTTTGTTTATAGTCTGGGCATCTGTCTATAGTCTACAGGGCACCATCCAAATAAAATGTGACCAAGCTCTGTTCTGGAACTCAATTCAATTAGGTCAGAGTTCAACTGTGACATCGCAGCGTATAGAGACGCTCCGAGACAAAAGACCCCTGCGCCCCAAAACATGCTCTCACACACACACACACACACACATAATCACGCCTGGAGTGGGACACAATGGTCCGGATATGTGGGGATGCAGAGACTAAATTACACACGGGGCTGTCAGTCTGTCTGATTGTTAGCCTGTCTGATGAACAAAGATGCGGGTCTCTCTTTATCTCTCACTCACACACACACACACACACACACACACAATAATGGCCAAGTACTCATAAAAATAACTGCCTAGGCCTTAACCACACCACATTGTGTCATCTACAATCAAACACCCCATCATGCACTCGTGTACTCTCTTTCAACACACACACAGCGTCTTACCTTTCTTTGGTCTGAGCGCGTTCTCTTTCCTGTCCTCCCTCTGCTCCTTCTCGTCCCGCTCATTCCAGCGCCGCACCTGTTCCTGTCGCATCTTCAGGAAGAGGATTTTCTTCTGCTCGTCGCCCAGTGCCTCCAGCACGTCGGGGTCCACGTACATGTCCTTCAGGATCTGTTGCAGCATGCTGCCGCCTCGCTGCAGGCTACTCCCGCACCGCAGAGGAACACAACCCGAGGGGGAGAACAGGACAGGAGAGGAGCACAGAGGAGGCTTCTCCAGATAAGTCCTTAGGCAGAGATGGATATGGCTGATGTTGAGCTGGGAGGTTCCTGACTGGAGGATGAGGCTGAGTTGGAGAGTTTGGGCTGGAGGAAGTGTTGAGCTGAAGGTCTCTGATTGGTTGTTAGGATTCGGTAATGACTTTTCATTGGATCTTGAAGTTGATCTGAAGGGTTTTGATTGGACGAGACTATGAAGAATGAAGTTCCTGTGAGAGTTTTTCTTGAGGTCTCAAACTAAGATTCCCTCTATCATTCAGCACTCGTCGCCGTGGTTTTTGTCTTGGTTGCTATGACAATGCTCATTCCTGTCCCACACAATGTCCATGTGCGGAGTCCTTCAGACAGAAAAAAAAGAGAGAGAGAGAAAAAATAACAGCAAGATAAGAAGAGCAATAAAGTGGGAGAAAGGGAAACAAAGAAAAAGAGGGATAGAGAGAGAAAATGGGAGACGGGGAGGGAGAGGCAGAGAAAGAAAGAAAAAAGAAAACATGGATCAGTTACAGCATCTGCTGCTCTTCATTTCTGCCTGTCTACATTTGGCAAACCTCCAGCTGCTAGCTTTAAATCCTCTGTCGCTTTCTTCTTCAGCAGTGACCCTGTAATCTCTGTGTGTGTGTGTGTGTGTGTGTGTGTGTGTGTGTGTGTGTGTAAGATCAGACACACACACACACTCTCCTCTCAGCACATATGTTGTTTTTTGCCTCTTCGTGTGCTTATCCCCATATTTATTTCAAAACATGACACTTTGCACACAACACACACACAATACCAAACTTAACACTCTTCTAGTATATTACTCATAGTTCTTTCTCTCCCAATTATATATCTCTCTCTCTCTCTCTCTCTCTCTCTCTCTCTTTCTTTCTCTCTCTCTTTCTCTGTCACTTTCTTCCCTCTGTTCCCACACCTCACTGACAGAGTGTCTGTGTTTGCTGAGGTAAACACTTGAAAAGAAGTAAGAACTACTCTTTCACACAAACAAACACACACACACACACTAAGTCAGCTAGAGGCCAACAGCTGACGTCGGAGGCTCACGGTTAGCCTGAACCAAACAAGAGTGGCATTCACAATACCGGCAATCCCAGAAACAACAGCACCCTCAAGCCAGCATACATGTAGAGATCATCTTAACACAGATCAACAGACTTCTGTTACACACACACCCAAACTAACACAAAACACACTCAGTCAAACACACACACACACACAGCAAACAGACAATTTAGGCCACTGAGCAGATTTAAATGTTGCAAGACAGATGAATGGAGAGGGGGAAGGAGAGAGAATGAAAAAAAGAAAGAAAGAAAAGAATACCACTGCCAAAATCACCACATCTTCACTCAGGGTGGATTTTAAAACTGGAACAGAGAGACAGAGCATGATCAAACACACACACACACACACACACACACATACACACCTCTGTGAGACAGAGTGTGATTGAGATGAAAGGAGTTGTGGTGAAAAGTTAGAAGAAAGAAAAGCAGGGCAAGAAGACAGAGCCTACACACATCTGTGCACACGTACAGGATTAAGCACAAAGACTACTCAAAAAGTAGGCTGGTGGAAACAGAAAAAGTTAACAAAGACACACACACACACACACACAGGGAGTACTCACAGGCAGAGTGTGTGTTAGTCCTGCCAGCACAGTTACGGTGTAGAGTGAGCTGGCTTGGATATGCTCTCCTCATGGCTTTGTATCCAGAGCTATAGTGACATCACAGCATTCCTTCCCCTCCCTCGCTCTCTCTCTCTCTCTCTCTGTCTGTCTGTTGGCCTCACTGTGCATTCGCTCAGTCTCTCCAGCTGACTCCTCCCCTAACTCCTGCACACACTCACACATGTTCTCTCTCTCTCTCTCGCTCTGTCTGTCTGTCTGTCTCTCTCCCTCCCTCTCTCTCGCTCCCTCTCTTTATGTCTCTCTCTCTCCCTCCCCCTTCTCTCTCTCTCTCTTTTCTTTCTCTCTCTCTCTCTCTATTTCTCAGTTAAGGACTGAATCGCACTGGCTAAACTATGTGAAACTCAGGCAGGCAAACAGGCTATTGATGGTGGAGTGTGGGGGTCGGGAGCCGTTTTGTGTGTGTGTGTGTGGTGTGTGTGTGTGTGTGAGAGCAGGATGGAGGGGGGGGGGGGTGTGTGATGTGGCAGGGGTGGTTTGTAAAGAGGAGGAGGGGCGATGAAGACGTATTGTGTCTCTAAAGTTAAAAACGTATCACTTAGCACAGGAAAGCGAGGACAGGGTGAAACACAACAGAAAAGCAAGGAAGAAAGCAGACACGTGTATGTGTGTGTGTGTTTGTGTGTGCTTACGGTAAATCTGGTGTGTTTGTTCACTTCAGGTTATCTTAGAGTACAATAGCGGTGACTAATCTGAAGGAGTGGTAACTGTATATGAGTGAGTATGCACGTGTGTGTGTGTGTGTGTGTGTGTGTGGGCAGGTGTGTGTTTTCCCATCATTGCTTGTAAGCTTAATCCCAGGTGATAATACCTGCTTGCCCGGCCCAGCCCAGTCTGCTGCCCACATGATGTTTTTTTTTATTCTCTCTCTTTCTCTTTGGGTGTTTCTCAGGTCTTCTTCACGTCACATGATTTACAGGCATGATAAACATCTTTTTTTGTCTAAGCTTTTAGACACACTCAAGAGAACCAATGAACAGCACTTAACAGATACATACATTTAAACAAAGAAGCCACGTTTCATGGACACAGACCTCTTCATATGTTATTACCATGGTCTCGTCTTTTGGGGCCGAGACAGATCGACTCTACTACAGCCGGGCCCCACCCTTCTGTCGCCTGAAGGGAGAGGTCTTCACTGTGAGAAATAGTATCTGGCTGACTGGCATGTAGGACACTTTGGGAGATGATGAGTTTCTGTTTGAGCTCTTTGAGGTGACAATTAGGGCTAGTATATGGTGCCTGTATTGTTAGGCAAATTATGAAGATTTACAACTGAAAGGAGTCATACCTAACACTTCTGCAGTTTATATTATTCCCTGAGATGGTACGCAGACTGTGACAAACATGACACTTTGCACACATCACACACACACACATCATACCCAACACTGCCCACTCTTCTAGTATATTACTCAAACATAGTTATTTCTCTCCCAATTATCTCTCTCTCTCTTACTCTCTCTCTTTCTCTGTCCCTCTCTTCCCACACCTCACTGACAGATTAGTCTGTGTTTGCTGAGGTAAACACTGATCAAACAAAAACACTTTAATAGAAGTAAGAACTACTCTTTCACACACACACACGGTCACCTACTAGTCACACTAAGTCAGCTAGAGGCTAACAGCTGACCTTGGAGGGTCACGGTTTGCCTGAACCAAACAAGAGTGGCATTCCTGCAGTTTAAATTATTCCCTGAGATGGTTTTAGGCAGACTGAGTTAGTTGTACAAAAACAGCCTTAGTTCCTTTTCTAAACGTCTATCTTCCCCCTTAGAATGAGAGAGGCTGGTTTTCCAGCTGCCCTCATTGGCTGATATCTTAGCCATTCAGGTTTATCCATAAATCCCCGAGAGTTTTTTGCTTGAATCACTCAATGTTTATTTCACATCAAGCCTTGATGCTTCTGATGATCATAGCCTTATTCAATTACCAGCTACAGAATGTAAACACCTGTGCAAACCTATTTAGCTGTTATTTGGGTAATGAAATTGATGGGTCTAACATTAAACGTTACATTAAACAGTAAAGACGTAAGTATATCATCATTGTCTGTACAACATAATGTCACACTAACTCTGACAGAAAACAATCAATCAGCAATCCAGTTTCCACTCTCAAGTATGCGTCCTTGTTCGACCTAAACATTTTCTGTGTCATTACAAAACTGTACGACCACCCCACCAGGCTGAGTGAGATTTTGGTCACTTTAGGTTTGGCTGTTTGGCAGGTAAGCTACCGAGCTAGCTAGTTAGCTAAAGCATCCTCAAAAACGTACCCTGCAGGTTAGCTGGCAATGAAAACTATAAAGGGAGTAGCTGATTATTCTAATACTGTGATTAATGTAGAATATAGGCCTACAGCTCAGCAAGCTACATACGACAAAGTACACATTTTGTAGACAAATTTGATCTAAATGTAAGGTCAGGTGACTGGTTAGGTTGGCCATAGCTGTTACCAGCCAGTTGTGTGTTGTTCTTGTATCCTGGGTCTATGGTTGGGCAGTTGTTATATTGGTTAGGTTAGGTGGTTGGGTATGAGTACTTGCATGTGACATTGAGAGAATTGGCTGCTGTGGGAAATCCCAAACAAATAGCTCAAGGAATTTTAACATAATTTCCTGTGTATAACTAAAAACAAATAGGATACTTGATTTCTCAGTCTTCAGATAAACTAATAAACAGGAAAATAAATGAAAGATGGCTCTTCACAGTTTTTTTTTGCCAGGAAGTTTTGTCATCTATTGTTACATGATTGTTGTTGCCATGTGGTACTGTATATAGATTTACGGTAATCATGTTTTGAATATGATTGAACAGCCAATGCTTTTTTTTATTTGTTTATTTTCATCGGGAGATGTGGAAAGTGTGTGAGTCAGTCAGCCTTGATTGGCCAGTGCACTTATGTACACACAAGATAATTGACTCTCCTCCACATGTTTGTCGGGTGGAGTCACATTGCAGTCTTATTGATTGCGCAATGTTTCTACACGGAGTTTCCCCATTGTGCATTTAATGCTGATGTGTCAGTCGTTGAAGTCGATCATAGATTGAGTAATTCTGGCTAGGCCATGACTGTCGAATGACGGATATCGTCACACACGATCTGTTATTCCTCAAAAGACCAGCGTTTCGGTGACCAAAACACGTCGTCAGGGTCTAGACTCACACCTGAGAGTTGTTTTTAGCACTCGCTAGCACTAGTATCCCATCATACCCTTGGGCATGGCCATGACTGTAACCTCAGGCGGCAGCGTCCTGGTGTCAAATGAATCCCTGTCTCGGCTCTGACAGGCAAAATGGCCAATTTCCATTGCAAACGTGAAGCAGCACACACACTTACCTCAGCCACTCTCAGCACTTTCCAAAGCACAAGCTCGAGCGGAGTATGTTACAGGGCTTAGGGCTATTTTTAAATGAGATGGATTGGGTTTCACTTCTTGAGATGTCAATAGTTTAGTATTGATCTGTCAATATTACAATACTCTCTCTCTGGTCTCTCTCTCCCCGTTACGTTTTGGTTTCTGTGTTTGTCTCACCTGCTGATCACATCGTCAGTCACTGACCCACACACACACACACACACACACACACACACACACACACACACACACACACACACACACACACACACACACACACACACACACACACACACACACGGCAGGAGTGCTTGTCATGTTTGCACATGTGCATAACCTTGCCGGGTAGGAAATGAGTTTGAGTTCCGCTTGTTTAGAAAACTTAGAAAAGAGAGCAGTCACGTGCAGAACTAGGGCACTACCTGAGAGATTTATCATCAGCTGGAAGAGGATGTATGATAAGGACATGTCGTCATATCAGTGGTTGAGACAGCGTGTCACACTTACACACATAGTTTGTTTACTATGGTGTGTCATAAATACAGTGGAATTTAGACCAGTTTACAGTCAACAGCTCTCAAAGCATTCACAGTAAATGCACACACACAGGGAAAGAGAGAGAGAGAGAGAACGGAGTAGAGAGAGAGAGAGAGAAAGGAGTAGAGAGAGGGAGAAAGAAAGGAGTAGAGAGAGAAATGAGTAGAGAGAGAAAGGAGTAGAGAGAGAGAGAGAGAGAGAGAGAGAACGGAGTAGAGAGAGAGAGAGAGAGAAAGGAGTAGAGAGAGGGAGAAAGAAAGGAGTAGAGAGAGAGAGAGAGAGAGAGATGAGTGTTGTTGAGGACTCTGAGGGAAGTCAGTGATCCATATGAGCAGGTAGTGCTGCTCCACTGGGGGAGTCTATTTATGAGCAGGTAGTGCTATTCTACTGGGGGAGTCTCCACAGTATCTCTGTCTATATGAGCAGGTAGTGCTATTCTACTGGGGGAGTCTCCACAGTATCTCTGTCTATATGAGCAGGTAGTGCTATTCTACTGGGGGAGTCTCCACAGTATCTCTGTCTATATGAGCAGGTAGTGCTATTTTACTGGGGGAGTCTCCTTATGAGCAGGTAGTGCTGTTCCACTAAGGGAGTCTCCACAGTATCTCTGCAGGCAGTAGCTCAGCTCCATGTGATCCTGTTGAGACTATGCACCTCCCCAGTGGTGACAACAGCAATCTCAGCTGCTATTTTTGGACAAGAGCAACACCGAAACTCAGCCGCTTGTGTGTGTTTGAGAGTCTGTGTGTGTGTGTGTGTGTGTGTGTATGTGTATGTGTGTGTGTGTGTATGTGTGTGTATGTGTGTGTGTGTATATGTGTGTGTATGTATATGTGTGTGTGTGTGTATATGTGTGTGTGTGTGTATATGTGTGTATGTGCTCTGAGGAGGTTGTGTGTGTGCTGATAAGTTTCGCTGTTTGTTCCACATTGAAGGTCATGGTCGGTTCATGTCAGCGCTTCAGGTTCTCCTCTCTACCCTTGGGGAAAGTTCAGTATCATCCTGCATGGATTTCCTGGTCATGACCAACCCCCCTTCCCCCAACACACACACACACACACACACACGTTTGTGTGTGTGTATACAGTGGGTGACCTGTTTGAGAAACATAAATGATCATCTTTCTTTGCCTGCTTTCTAGGTCAAACATGTAAGTATGTCAACTGGAAAAGAGAGCATGTTATCAAATTCCAGTGGATGACAAGTAGATATGACAATAAACGAGTGTGTGTGTGTGTGTGTGTGAGTGAATAAAAGTGAGATTGAATTCAAGAAAAACTGGATTGTTTGTTTGATTTAGGCCTGTGTTTGTATGTGTGTGTGTGTGTTTAAGGAAGGACTGTGTTTATCAAGGTGAGGGACTCTTTGCTAGTCTGTTTATGTGTTTGCGTCTATACGAGTGTGACTAAGTGTATGTTTACACTCTAACATAAAGATGACTATCTGAGAATGGGGTGTGTGTGTGTGTGTGTCTGAAGATGACTATCTGAGAATGGTGGAAAAATACAGAAGCCTTTTGAAAGAAAACCTCTAAAGATTCCAGTGTATATGAATAATGACTGACGTCCTCCCTCTCTATGAGTGTGTGTGCGTGTGAGCAGTGACAGCATGATTTTGACACACACACACACACACACACACACACACACACACACACACACACACACACACACACACACACACACACACACACACACACACACACACACACACACACAGCCGCTCTGAGGCCTCTCTTGCACTTGAGTCTGGTTTTATAAGATGTATAATGACTTGTAAAAACCCACTTCCTCTATTCCAATGAAGTGTGTGTGTGTGTGTGTGTGTGTGTGTGTGTGTATGTGTATGTGTATGTGTGTGTGTGTGTGTGTGTGTGTGTGTGTGTGTGTAACCATGCTGATTTGTATGTGTGTCTCTCCGTGTATATGTGACTGTGTGCTTAAATGCTCTCGACACAGATCCCGACTCCAATCAAATATGAATGAGAAAATGCAATTATGATGACTCTTTTCGTCAGTGAAATAAAATAAATTAGACTCTAAAAATACACGCAAGTGTCTGTCCTCTTCTCTGCCCTTCTCTTCCTCTCATTCTGTGCCCCTCTACCGTCATCTTTGTCCTCTGCTGTCAAGCTGTCATACTCACAGCGCCCCCTGGTGGCTTCTAAAGAATAAAATAATGTGTAGACTGACCCCATTGAATGAAAGGCAACTTAAAAGAAATAATTAAAAAAAATAAACCTTGCCAAAATAACCCAATTTCCAACTGTGCCAAGAGGCTGTTGAGGGGGTTCGTGAAATTGTGAAGTTTCCATTTATGTTGCTTGAAATGTTTTAGGCAGATTTTCTTTACGGGGGTAAAGTGGGGATTTTTCTTTCTTAATGTGTCAAAGGATGAAGTCTGAGTCTCCTTCAACCAATCAGAAGGCTAATCCTCCAGGGGGCCGCAGCACTGTCGTCAAGGAGACCAACACTTTCCCAAAGTTCTGAGGACTACATTCTGGTTCTATTGTTATAGCAACGTGGGCCTCCCGGGGAAAAATAAAACAAAAGAGTGATGTCAGTGATGTGACAGTGATGTCACAAAGGTGTCTGATCAACGATCCTCCTGTATGATTTATGATTAATTGCGTGTAGCCTACTGTGTTTCTCTTTGTACAGCACAAATTAAATCATCTTTGCTCTGCCATAAAACCAAGACAACACACACACACACACACACACACACACACACACACACACACACACACACACACACACACACACACACACACCTCAAATGCCTACAACCCACAGTACAGCACAGTAATTCCATCAGCCGATATGAATAAATAATGACAGTAACACATAGCCTGCTTTCTGTGCATCCCATTACAGGGTAGTCTCAGCGTGCCTTGTGGGTAACATACCAGAATCCACAAGCGGCGTGTAAGGGAGGAGAGAGTTTCAGCGTCTTGCTTCACCCTTTTAGGGCCGTGCATTCTTAAGGTATCGTTGTGCTGGAATCATAGTCAAATGGCAGAAAGATCATCATTCTGTACACTTTACCTCTTACCTACTATGGTCATGGTACGGCTTTCAGGAAATGCATCCTAGCTCAGAGAAGCTCCTAACAAAGAATAAAAGAAATGAAACCTGAAAAAAATCCTGTGTCAGAAATCCTCACCAGTAACCCTCAGTTCATAAAACCCAGTGGTATGGAAATCCAGCCCACCTGAGCTTAATTAGTCATTACCTGAACCTCATTAATGATCACCTGAGCCTTAATTAGTCATCACCTGAACCTCACTAACGATCACCTGAGCTTAATTAGTCATCACCTGAACCTCACTAACAATCACATTATCTTAATTAGTCATCACCTGAACCTCACTAACGATCACCTGAGCTTAATTAGTCATCAGCTGAACCTCACTAACGATCACCTGAGCTTAATTAGTCATCGCCTGAACCTCACTAATGATCACCTGAGCTTAATTAGTCATCACCTGAGCCACACTAACGATCACATTATCTTAATTAGTCATCACCTGAA
>NC_045157.1:7902492-7914992 GCF_900700415.2 Clupea harengus
CACGTACAGGTACACACTCCATGCATGCACTCCAACATGAACGCACACACACATATATGCCCCCACACATCCTAAAAATCTATCTGATCTGTGACCTGTACCTTAGGTCCATTACTCACTGTGGTGTGTGTGTGTGTGTCTGTGTGTCTGTGTGTTTGTGTGTGTGTGTGGGGGGGGGGGATTGTGTGCTTTGTAGGTGCCAGTTGCTGCAGGATGGTCTTGCTGGTCTGAACTGGTGTCTCAGACAAAGAGCACCCCTCCCCCTCCTCCTGTATTTCCCCCCACCTCTCCTTTCCTCTCTTCTCCTCTCCTCCGCTCCCTCCTCTCCGCTCTCTCCTCTCTTCTCCTCTCCTCTACTTTCCCCTCCTCTCCCTCCCTCCTCATTTTGCCTCCCTTCTCTCCTCCTCTCCCATCTTCTCCATCTCTCCCCTGGCCTCCTCGCTTTTCACCCCTTTCTTCTCTCCTCTTCTCTTCTCTTCCGTAAACATTACTGCTCATCAGTGCCCCAGTCACTCAGTCAGATACCCCATTCATAGAGAACACACTCTCACACACACACACACACACACAATGCTCCACTGCCCCACAGCCTGCAGTTATCAACATCGTACACTCACTCACTCACACACACACATCCCCCTTATTGCTTTGTGTGTCCGTCACTTCTGCTTGCCTGTGGCCAGTGATAACCATGACCTCTCTCTCTCTCTCTCTCTCTCACACACACACACGCACACGCACACACATCACACACACTCACACACACACACACACACACACACACACACACACACACAATCACACACACAATCACACACAAACACACACACAATCACACACACAATCACACACAAACACACACACAATCACACACACACACACACACACACACACACACACACACACACACACACACACACACACACACACACACACTCTCTCTATTTGTTAGTCACTTCCTGCCAAGCACCTCCTCAAACATGATTCCCCTGGGCCAGACCCTGCCCCCTTCCTTTTGAGTGTCTTCACTAACCAGCCCTACAACCAAACCCCATCCCTCTCTCTCGCTCTCTTTCTCACTCTCTTTCTCTCTATCCCTCCCTCCCCCCTTCTCTCTCTCTATCTCTCTCTCTCTCTCTCCCTCTCCCCCGTTTCCCTCTCTCTCTCTCTCTCACACACTCTCTCTCTCTCTCTCTCTCTCTCTCTCTCTCTCTCTCTCTCTCTCGCCCCCTTTCCTAGACCCTGTCCTTCATACTTTGGCTTTCATCTCCTTGCTTAGCCACTGCATCAGACTTTAGTGATGTTTAAGATACCCCAGTCCAGGCCATAACCAAGATATACTGTATGTGTTCGCACCCAAACCTGGGTGAAAAAAGGAAGGTGTGTGTAAGTCAAGTAATTTCCAGCTGAGACAGATTAATTAACATCACAAGTATACATGAATAAAGGAATAGGGAGTACAATTAAAAGCTGGACTGAGGGAAGACACAGGACACATAGAAACGAGCACAAAAATTAGGAAAGAATGACTCAAATAGAACCTACATAAAACATGATGTAAACCAAAGTAGTTCTAGTGTTTACTGACATATCTCATGTACCAAGAACATTTTTGAAAGATTTTAAACACTAAAATGTATCAAACCTGCGACCAACATTTCAAGAGCAAACTTGGCAATACTATTAATGGCCTGGACTGTGACATAATACTCTTATATGTTTGTGTTGAAGTTAGGAGTTTGTTCTTTATGTCATTATGTTGTGTGATACAAGGTTTTGCAGAGACAGTGATTATATGTAGATACATATATGCAAACACACTCACACACACATACAGGTGTGGGCACACACACACACGCAAAGGTATACTTGCGCACATAGACACACCAACATACACATGCATACATACACACAGACACATGTATGACAGTAATACACACACATACGGACACCTTTGCTTTACAGTTGAATCATTCCCTCCCTCCCTTTCACACACACTTTCATTGTCCCTCATTCAGATCTCGTTTGTGCTTTCGAAACACCTGGCTCTTTCTCTTTCCTTCTCAACATCTTTCATCCCCTTTTCTCTCCTTCTTCATCTTCTTCTTCTAAAATCCATTCTCTCTCTCTCTCTCTCTCTCTCTTTCTCACTCCCTTTCTCTCCTGCTGCCATTGTCACACAGCATCTCCTGTCCCTCCTTCCCCTCCCCCCATCATTCATCCATCCATCCATCAGTTCAGCCCTAAAGTCACTCCATCCACCCAGCTGGGACTCGTCCTGCTGTGGGATTCCCAACACGGACTGTCCATCAGATTCCTCCAGCTGGCCAGCCCGAATAACGAGACAGGGAAGGGGACAGAGTTGTGGAGGGGGTTGTAGAAATGGACAGAGCAAGAGAGTGAGATAGGAGGACAGAGAGAGAGAGAGAGATAGAGAAGGAGAGAGAGAGATAAGAGGATGGATAGATACCTGCATCAGAGTGGAAAAAAGCACCTTCCTTTGTGTCTTTGTGTGTATCAGTGTGTGTGTATGTGTTTGTGTGTATATGTGAGGGCATCCCCTCCTGTCCAATGACTGACTAGACTAGAGTGTTGTTTAGCAATCTATGTATTTGCTACAGTCACAGTCCAGTTCAGACAGGGCATGTTTACATATGGAGTTCAAACTTCACGGCAAGCACACTCACACACACACACACACACACACACACACACACAGACCTGCTTGCTGCTACAGGTTAAAGTGCAGGGTGTCCATAAGGCCTCCACAGCTCCCCTTCACATAAGCCACGAATGCAGACAAGCATGCCTGGTGAAGTGGCTCAGGCTGGTTTTCTCTTTTCAGAGGCATAATCAATAATCCACAATGTGTTTTATAATGTCATGTGAGCATGTGACATTTCAACTGCCCGACAGCCAAGCGGGGCTTGGGGAGGGGAGATCTAAGCAGATAACTCGGCCACCACAACAATCTAATAATGCATTGAATGCGAAATGAAATCAAGATCATTTGAAGTGGGTCGATTATTCAGACCGAGCGGAGACTCCGTGTCGCCTCAGCAGGGACAGTAAGAACGCGACAACCTCCCATCTCATACACACATAAACACACGCACACACTTATTCGCAAACACACTCACTCACACACATACACACACCGACTCCCGACAAATCCACGCGCAGTCAGGACCGCCGCTGCGCGCCGGCTGAAAAACCAAGCGAGAGATCTAGCAGTCCGTGTGTTGGAAGTCGCGTGCCGCCTTGCTTGCACGGGAGTCCGCGCGAGAGGAGTGTGCATATGTCTGTGTGCGTCTGACTGTGTGTGAGAGTGATTGTGCACCCAAAAAGAGAGCAACGCTGTGGATTGTTTAGCGTGGATGGGCGAAGGGAGAGGGAGACACAACAACGCGCAGCACAACTGCCTCTTCCCCGCTTGGACTCGCTGGAGCTGGTGAGTGCAATGCTTTATGCGTTATGCTCGTGAGGTCGTAATCTTCATAAAACTGTACGGTCTAAATAATTGTGCTCTCATTTAATGCGACTGTCAAATGCCATGTATTGCTCTTATAAACAGCGCATCACTCTTCGAAGCTGGAAATGAATAATTTCAGTGTCGACAATGTCATTGTCATTCGTGGGATCAATAGAGAAGGGGAAGGAAGAGATGTGTGATGTTTGCTGTACCGGCAGTTTTCGGGAACCCAGAGGCAGCAATACGCACGGAGGTGCCGCGTGTTCCGAGCAGTCTCAGTAGGGGGGTTGTTGGCCTGTTTGTGTATGGGGACCTTGGTGGAGGAAAACTGTTTTTTTTAGGGCAGCTGGCTATTGACGAGCTAGCGGGTCTATTTTGGATAGAAGAAAGCGCGAGCAGAGAGAGAGAACTGTGTCTCCCAACCATCCTGTTGTCATGGTTACTGCAACGGGAGGCTGGGGGAATATGGCTGCGGCGAAAGCTTCAGCCTGCTCTGTATGTGTGTGAGCTCGCGCTTAACACAAGGGCTCCCTGTGTGTGGTGTGTGTGTGTGTGTGTGTGTCTGTGTTTGTGTTTGTGTGTGTGAGAGTGAAACGAAAAACGTGAAACAGAGGGGGGAAAGCTGTCTGGGCTAAACACCTTCCCCTGACACTTTGGCGTTTCTACTAAGATGAGGAGGTTGGCACAGGTGCGAGACTGCGGGTGGGGGAGTCTCTCTCCCCACCAGCCGCTTTTATCTCAATTACAATATTTAGCTCACGCGCCCAGTGCAGTTTGACGCCGTTAACGACCTGCGAGGAGGCAGGCCAGAGGAGACCGAGCTGGAGCGAAATGAGTACGTTCCCCTTAATGTTTATTTTGCGCTCTATTGTTAGCTCCCGCGTGCCGAGCCAAGCTCCCGCTTCGGCAATTAATTCAGTTGAACTCCAGGCGTCAGACGAGCAGACAGAAACGCGCTAGGACCAGGATGCGTAAACGGTCGATTGGGCCATGTTTCTTAGTTCAGAGCTGCGGCGCATTCAACAAGCGCACTGGCTACTTAGTTTTGGCCCAGAATCGCCGCAGAAACATAGACATCCATACACGACACCACACCAAGGCTGGTCCCCTTTTGTGATTTGGGTGAAGTAGTTGTAAGTGATGCGATGACGCAACGCAATGCGACGTTTGACCTTGAAAGCGGCGGCTTTGACAGAACGAGGTGATTTAAGGGGTTCGCATTTGCACGGATGGGTGCCCCGCACTGGCTTAAGGGGTGGTCTTCGTCTCTATTAAACAGCGCTGACATGTTAAGAGGAAACGACGGCTGACTTCCCACACCACACTCCCTCTCTTTACATCACCATAGAGTCTCCCCGTCCATCATTTAGAGTTTGCTCGTGGCGTCAAGTAAGGACAAGACATTTGAGAAATTCTTCTGAATGATCATACATTGCAATAGCTTCATCTTCCACCTTAAGTCTATGGATCGCTCTCTCTCTGTCTCTGTCTCTCTCTATCTCTCCTGTCTGTCTGAGTGTCACTCATTTAATTGCTGTGTGTGTGTGTGTGTGTGTGTGTGTGTGTGTGTGTGTGTGTCTGTGATGTCTTGCAGCTGAAAAGGGTTAGTAGGTCAATGAGTCTACCATGCTATGAGATGCATAGAGAATGTGATAGAGAGAGAGAGAGAGAGAGAGAGGGAGAGAGGGAGAGAGGGATGGGATGAGTAAGGAGAGAAGAGAGAGGATGCAGACAGAGAGAGGGGGTGGGAGCAGGAAGATGAAGGATTCTCCTCTTTGCGTATGGAACACCCATTAGATGAGTAACAAGTCTGAGTGGACATCCATCTCCTCCCCTCCCACCTTGCCGCACTGAGCGCATCTGTGTCTGTGCATTTGTGTGTGAGGTGTGTGTTTAGCATGTGTGTGTGTGTGATGTGCGCGAACATTGAGGAGGCTGTGTTTGTGTGTGTGTTCAGTTATTAATATGCGTTTTTTCATTGCACCCATTAAATGGGTGTGTCAGTATGTTCTTGAGTGTGTGTGTGTGTGTGTGTACTTTCAGAGACACTTCAAATGCATCAGACATGCTCCATCCACACGTTTTAACCACACACACACACACACACACACACACACACACACACACACACACACACACACACACATACTCTCAAGTACTCTAATGCATGCTATGCACACACTTATGTGCTGTTCTTTCTCTCTTTTATAGTCGTAGTTTACAGTGTTTATGCAGTGGTCATATACTGAAGTGTTATTGCAATGGTCATACACTGAAGGTTTATACTACATCGTTTTTCCAGTTTCCCAGACCATGGATCCCAGACCTTGGACTTTGTGTGTGACACACACACACACACACACACACATATACATATATAAACATGTCTCTCCCTCACAGTTCACAGGCATGTCTGTGTACCTGTGTGTTGTAGTCAGATCGGTCAGACACAAACACAGATCTTTCAGAACCAGTTAGATTTCATGTTTCTTCTTCATGCACACACACCCACACACCCACACACACAGACACACACACACACACACACACACACACACACACACACACACACACACACACACACACACACACACACACACACACACACACACATTCTGTTTATCTATCTGTGTGTCTTCCTCTCCCATTTAGACTTCAGTCTCTCTACTTGTCTTTCATAGATTTTCCCTCCCTCTCTCCCCCTCTCTCTGTATGTTTTTTTTCTATCTTTTTTTCTTTCACCATCAGTCTGGTGGTCTATCTGGTCTGTGCCTTTGTATCCCCCTAGCTCCCTCTTATTCTCTTTGTCTATCTCTCTCTCTCTCTCTCTCTGTCTCTCTCTCTCCCCCTCTCTCTTTCTCTCTCTCCCTGTCTTTCTCTCTCTCCCTGTCTCTCTCTCTCTCTCCCTCTCTCGAGTTATCTTTGTCTTCCTGCCTATCCTTCTGTATCTCTCTAAGCCTGCATGTTGACTCAGTCTCACTGGGGAAATGGTGCCTTGTTTTAATGTGATCAATAAAGGGCCGAGGCCTTGAGAAAGCTCTAGCGGGCAAAAATGAAGCATGATGAAGGGATAGACTGAAAGAGGGAGAGAAGAGAGAGAATGGAGCATGATAGAGGGAAAGACTGAAAGAGGGAGAGAAGAGAGAGAACGAAGCATGAAAGAGGAAAAGACTGAAAGAGGGAGAGAAGAGAGAGAACGAAGCATGAAAGAGGAAAAGACTGAAAGAGGGAGAGAAGAGAGAGAACGATGCATGATAGAGGGAGAGACTGAAAGAGGGACAGAAATAGATGGGGGGACGGTTAAACTGATAGATAATACAGAGCAGATCAATCTCCTATGCATTCACCATCATGCCATCTTCCCCAGATCCTATTCATCGCTGCATCTAACAACCAGACTCTTTTCATCGCTGCATTTAACACCCAGACTCTACTCACTGCTGCATTCAACAATCAATCAGAACCACTGCGTTTGGTAACCAGATTTGGTAACCAGAACCAGTTATTACTGCTTTCATGAACCACTCCAGACTGCCCCCTACATTAACCACAACCAGACTAATCACATCGCTTCATTTAACAACTACAGTCCATGTATTCCAGTAACCTCTGCGGTTCACATCCAGCCAAAGCTCACCACTGCATGGAGCAATCAGGCTCAACTAATCGCTTCATTTAACAGCCAGACTCTAGTCAGTGGTACATTTAGCAACCAGACTCAACTCATCATTGAATTTAACAATCGGACTCAAATGATGGGACCATTAAACAGGGAGACTCATCTCAGCACTGCACTGCACAGCCATACTCTATTCTATTCACTGATGCATTTAACAACCGAGCCAAACTCACCGCATCATTTAACAACTAGACCCAACAAAACACAACAGTAAACAAGCGAACTAATCCCACACAGACTGGAGAGGGGCTTTTAATGCTCCACCAATTCATTAGGGAGCTCGAAATCAAGTGGGATTGGCATCTAATATCCGCCTGTCTCCCTATAAAGGTGATGGATAGATACTGGTGGGTTTGTCAGATGTGTGTTTTTTCCCCCACCAAAGACAGACATTCACAAACAAACACACACTTCCTCCAGTATGGGGCCTGGAGCTTTTTTTTCTTTAAATCAGTGAAGCATTTACAATGCTCTTTCTGTTAGCCACTAAGGGCTAAGAACTGCTCTTTCTGTTAGCCGCTAAGGGCTAAGAACTGCTCTTTCTGTTAGCCACTAAGGGCTAAGAACTGCTCTTTCTGTTAGCCGCTAAGGGCTAAGAACTGCTCTTTCTGTTAGCCACTAAGGGCTAAGAACTGCTCTTTCTGTTAGCCGCTAAGGGCTAAGAACTGCTCTTTCTGTTAGCCACTAAGGGCTAATAACTGCTCTTTCTGTTAGCCACTAAGGGCAAAGAACTGCTCTTTCTGTTAGTCCGAGATGTGTTGGAAACCATGGTTTTTGGTAGCCTGTTTGAAGGCTGGAACCATTCTTTCCTGTTATCAGCTGATGTTCAGGAACTATCTCTTTTGGTCAGACAGAAAATGGCCAGGAACATGCAGCGTTTGTTGTTAAACAACCGGCATCAGGAAGAGTCCTTTCTGTTACTGCCACGAACCACTCTTTATGTCGTCCAAAACCAATCAGGAACCGCCCTCTGTCCACCAGTGAGGATAAGGAACCACTTTGAATAATACCCAGTGAGAGCCAGCTGTTTCTTTCTTAGTTTGCCCTTGAACCACATAGGGGTCAAGAATCACTGGGGGACATTACCAGGCTTGAGGAATAACACAATGATAGGGACACAACACAAGGAGAAACAAAAGAAAACTACTCAGATCAGTGTGGTCGTTTTTTTCATTCATTCATTTATTTCATTTAATTTTATTTCATTGCGTTGCAGTTCATCTTGGGCGACTCAGACGACATGGGATTGTACTCACATAAACACAAATGTATGTCAGGCTGAGGGGTGATTGAGGGCTGAGGGCGGATTCTTTAGGAACAGTGTTGGAGTGGTCACACTTTATTGTAAGTAGACTTAGGTACAATCTACTTAATGTGAGTTGAGCAATTGCAGGTTTGAATACAATGTACCTTACGCAAACACTTTATATATGGCTAACCCTATGCAAATCTTATTCTATGCTAATCTGATGCTAGCACTTATGCATTATTACACACGGCTTACCCTAAGTGCTATGCTCTGCAAATCTTATTTTAGCACTTAGGCACTATGCTATTGTTACATGTGGTTAAACTAAATCTAATTCTAACACTAACTGTAGGGACTATATTGCATTGGCATGGAGTTTCATATACATGTTTTTATTTAGCATTTACTTTTACAGTGCGGATGCACATTTCATTGGCATAGCACATAGTGACTATGCTAAAAATGAAGTACAATCACAAGAGGAGCTGGTATAACTTACGAGTGATCTTGGAGTATTAAGATTTATATTCATCCTTACAGTCCTCCTGGTCATAAATAGTGAATGAGATGGCATCATCATGCCTAGGCCGGAAGTGTTTACCTCATGCTGATGTAGGAGTGTGCACATGATTGAAAAGTAGCGTGTGCAGTGAGTCTGTAGTAGTCGACAGTAGTACCCACTAGTACCCAGTCTGCTATTGTCTGTTGAATGCATGCTTTGATGACTCTGCAGTCTTTCCTATGTTGTCTTCAGCAGTCTACACTTTGTAGCCGCCTGTATTATGCATGCTGCAGTGAGCCTGTCGTCTAGGATACCAGTCTTTGGTGTGCTGCTGTCTACAGTGAGGGAGAGTGAGTTTGATTGACAGGTGGTGCGAAAGTCATTAAGGCAGATGAATAATGCTAAAGAGCTCTGTCTTTATGCTGACAGTAGTGCAGCTCTTTCACTTTGTCAAGCCGTCACACACATTTACACACACGCAAACACACACACACACACACACACACACACACACAAACGCACTACTACACATTAACTCTCACACACACATGCACGCACACATTCACACACACGCACACACAACCACACACTCACTCACACAAACACACACAAACTCGCACATGCACACACAAACTCGCACACACACACACGCACACACACACACACATGCACACATGCACATGGTGCAGTCATGTGTCGGAACATTGTGTTGACTACTTCTGCAGCTGTGACTACATAGCAGTGGGACAACTACTGTTGCCTTTCATCTCTCTCTGTCAGACACACACACACACACACACACACATCTCACATTCACACAATAGTGTGCAGACTCACGTGTTCACACAGTCACATGTATATACACACACACAAAGACATTCCGCACAAATGCATTGCAGAGGAAAGAACACCTAAATACACTTAACCACTTTTTTACTGTGTGACAGTGGGTGTGTGTGTGTGTGTGAGAGAGAGAGAGAGAGAGAGAGAGAGGAAGAGAGTAGAAAAGATAAGAAGGAAATGCAAAAATAAAATAAGAGAAAGAGAAATGTCAGAGAAAGAGGGGAAGAGTCCACGTGATTAGAGAGAGAGAGAGAGAAGGCAATGAGATGGGGGAGGTAGAGAAGGGGAGAGAGAGAAATTATGTGATTATATATATATATATATATATATAGAGAGAGAGAGAGAGTGTGTGATTATAGAGAGAGAGAGAGAGAGAGAGAGAGAGAGAGAGAGATACATTGTCTGATTATAGAGAGAGAGACATTGTCTGATTATAGAGAGAGAGACATTGTGTGATTATATATATAGAGAGAGACAGTGTGTTATTAGTCTTCATGCGACTGTGGGGTATGTTGGCTGATCGAAATTCTAATGTATTCCACAAGCATATGGCCTATGATATGATTATGTGTGCACGAGTGTGACTACATGAAGCTCACTTTGAGTGTAGATGCACGGGGGTGAAAGGGCAACACACACACAAGCACAAGCACAAACACACACACACGCACAAACACACTCACACACACATGCAGAGAATGACTGAAGAGGCATAGGCACACATGTGCTTTCCTACACACATCTGCAGACATAAACAGAAAGCACATCACAAATTAAATTTTCCACTACAAAAGATTTGTAATGTCTCTCATCTTCGCTTCACCGAGCTGGTGGACATACACAAACACACACACACACACACACACACACACACACACACACCGGTACACATGCTTTAAGATGCAGACATTCACACATATGCTCATTGACACACTCTCTTTTTCTCTCTCTCTCAAACACACACATACACACACATAAGCCATCTCTCTCTCTCTCTCTCTGACGTGCACACACACACACACACACACACACACACACAGAGGGATAGCGGTGGAATTTGACACATCAGAGATGAGAGTGATGCTCTGCAGAGGATTACCATTTCAAACATGCCTTCAGTATCCTCTACATCAATCCATCTCTCCATTTCTCCCTTTACCTCATTCTCCCTCCCCTTTTCCAACCCCTCTCTCTCTCCCCTCTTCTCTCTCTCTCTCTCTTTCCCTTCATCCTGGACTCATCTGTGTATCACACACACACACTCACACACACACAGATTCACTTAGACACACACAAACACACACTCTTCTCTCATGCAGTGTCTCCTGTTCACTTCACACCACAGCTATGTAGCCAATCACAGCGCAGCTGTGCTCGTTAAGGCTCAAAGAAGGGCTTTTCAGTCCGGTTAGTGATCATTTTAAAAGAGGGATGGTTTAGTCTGCGGGGCTCATTTAAGGAGTTTGTTTGTGTTGTGTTTGGATTTATGTTCACAATGTACTTGTTTGTTCTGTGTAAATGTGTTCTCCTCGTGAGGAAAGGGCTGAGATTCTCTGTGTGATCAGTGCAATAAAAGAAAATCATTGATGGAATCAATCTGTCAATTACAAAATGAATGAACAAAAAACAGAATTCAACATGAGCAATTTTCCTGTTTGCAAGACAAGATGATTGGCTGAATTATAGATTTGCAGTGAAATGATTGGTGCTATCATGCATGCTGTTCAAATATGAAGGGTCTGATTGGATATGATACAGTCATCACAGTCTGAATACACTTTGATTTCAGTTTTCACAAGCAAAGCTTTAGAATGTCAGACCCATAGTCAGTACTATTGTTTTGTGACACACTTAAGCACTTCCTGTCTACCTATCTCACTTCCTGTTTTCCCCACCTTATAGGTCTGCCTTTCTTCAGCATCCCACAGAGACGGTCGTCTAGGCGACCACTGCACTGAAGGGTGCGGGTTGCCGCTGGACTTGCAAACGTGGGCACTATGACCCAGGAGGGCCAGAGTGACCCGCCGGCGCTGGAGACCCCCCCAGAGGCTGAGCTGAGCACGGCCCAGGAGAGAGAGCCCGAGCTAGGCCACGAGGAACCGGGTGCCGGGGCGGAAACTGGAGCTCCAGAAGCTGAGTCACCCAGCCTCGACGCAGAGGACGGTGGGGCGGTGGAGGACTGTGGGGCAGAGGGGAAACGGGAGGATGAGAGGGATGAGGTGATGGATGGAGGAGAGATGAAGCAAGAGGAGAGAGAAGTGGAAAAGGAGGAGGAGAGGAGGTGTGGAGACCCAGAGACAGACACTGTTGATGAAAACACACGCCAGTCGGACACACGCACGGATGAGCCAAACGGCACAGAGAGGTTAGTGCTGTCATGGCAACGGCAGTTCAGGAAATGTCAGAATAGGATTAAGTACCAGATACAGAGCAGCTGAATATGTTTTAATATCTTTATTCATAAAATCCATGTGTGGAGACACAATGTAAGAGTGTGTCTGTGTGTGTGTGTGTGTATGCGCGCACGCATGTGTGTGTGTGTGTGTGGGTGTGTGAGCGCACACACATGTGTGTGGGTGTGTGTGTCTGGGAGAGGATACATGTGTACGTGTGTGTGTGTGTGTGTGTGTGTGTGTGTGTGTGTGTGTGTGTGTGTGTGTGTGTGATTAAGTGTGTGTTTGTGTTTGTATAGGGTAAATACTTGGCAGGCTGCAGTGGCTCTATACTTAAGCACAGAGCTAGATTGAGTGCAGTG
>NC_045157.1:7919992-7927492 GCF_900700415.2 Clupea harengus
AATTTCTTTGCCCTCAACCCCCCTGTGGGCCCCGCCCCACACTTTGGGGACTATGGTCTTAGGGTTAGCCTCTTCCAGGCGTGTGTGTGTGTGTGTGTGTGTGTGTGTGTGTGTGTGTGTGTGTGTGTGTGCGGCCCCCGCCCCACACTTTGGGGACTATGGTCTTAGGGTTAGCCTTTTCCAGCCTGTACTTATCCCTGTGGGACAGTACAAAGCCTGTCGCTCTCTCTCACAGACACACACACACACATAGTGACATACAGCTGCAATTTTGCTGCTATATGTGTGTGTTTGTGTGTGTGTTTGTGTATTTGTGCGTGTGCGTGTGTGGGTGTGGGTGTGGGTGTTTGTGCGTGTGCGTGCATGTGTGCGTGCGTGCGTGTGTGTGTGTGTGTGTGTGTGTGTGTGTGTGCGTGGGCGTGGGTGTGGGTGTGGGCGTGTGTGTGTGTGTGTCCTTCTACTGCCTCTCTGTCTGCTAATAAAGTCATATGAAGGTGGTTTCAAGAGGAAGAAGAAACAGAATTACAGTGATCACATCCCCCTTTCTCTCTCTATCCTTCTCCTGCTCCCTCTCTCTTTTTCTCTCTTTTCTTTCCTCTCCTCTCTCCTGCTGGTAATCCTCTCAACTTCAGAAGGGCTCAGAACATGTGTGTGTGTGTGTGTGTGTGTGTGTGTGTGAGAGAGAGTGTGAGTGGGTGTGGGTGACAGTGAGAGTGTGAGTGGGTGTGGGTGTGGGTGTGTATGAGTATGTCTGTTAGTGAGTTAGTCTGCATTTTCATCTTCTTTGTGTGTGTGTGTGTGTGTGTTAATAAGTGTGTGCCAGTATATCCTGTGTGTGTGTGTGTGTGTGTGTGTGTGTGTGTGTGTGTGTGTGTGTGTGTGTGTGTGTGTGTGTGTGTGTGTGTGCTAGATCCATGTCTCTGTGATGTCTGATGTTGGGACAACTCTGCGTCAGATCCCTGCCTCTGGTGAGTAAATATCAGAGTGAGGGGAGGACGAAAACAGGGAGGGAAAGCGAGATGGAGAGAGAGAGAGAGATGGAGAGAGAAAGAGAGAGATGGAGAGAGAGAGAGGGAGAAAGAGAGATGGAGAGAGAGAGAGAGATGGAGAGAGAAAGAGAGAGATGGAGAGAGAGAGAGGGAGAAAGAGAGATGGAGAGAGGGGGGGTTGGTTAAAAAGGTCAAGCAAGAGATGGGAAAAGAGAGAGTGCAAGAGAGAACAGATAGGTACATAGAGAGAGAGAGAGAGAGAGAGAGAGAGCGAGAGAGATACTGAATCAGAAGAAAACTGGCTTTTGGATTATGATGGCCATGATAGTACCTGCACTGCCACACAGCCCCCCTCTCCCCACCCACACATCTTTCAGTCTGTATTTCACACACACACACACACACACACACTAGCGCACACACAGTTATGTTCATGGTGAACCTCAGAGATAAGGGAACTGGAAACATTCAAGAGCATGCCAGGATGTGTCATTCCAGAGTGAAAGAAACCTGCTACTGTGTGTGTGTGTGTGTGTGTGTGTGTGTGTGTGTGTGTGTGTGTGTGTGTGTGTGCGTGCGTCCATGAGTGTGCAGAGCAGTTATCTATATTTACTGTGCTGAATATGTGAGTCACTGAAGTCTGGAATGTGTGTATGTGTTAATGTTGTTATATGACATTTTTCAGACTGCTTTTTTAATAAATAAATACAAAACAGTAACAGTAACATTCACATTCACACAAACACAAAAACGCCCATGAATCTTCGTCGCAGCGCTAGGCCACCTGTACTCGGTGTTATTTTGACTGGACTTGACTGATTTAAGTTTTATGGCGCCGCCAACGAGGGACAGTGGTTTGCAGCGGTGTAGATGTCGGGCACGCCGCCAGCTGTGCTCTTAAACGGCGGAAATATGTCGCTCTCTCCAGGACAACTCTCCGCCCCCTTCCCCTGCTTGGCGGGGATGAGGAACGCGAGGGGAAATCACGAAACTACCATTCAGGCAACTTCGGCCGTGACGCCGGGGTCTAGTCCTGTTCGGATATTATTAAGAAGTCTCATATGAAAGAAGACATTGTGCCTGGATTTATAAACTAAAGTCTGGGGATGAGATGGCAGATAGCTGCGTTCATGTCAGCATATAAAGCCGGGAAAAATTGGTTAATTCGGGAAGAACCTGATCGCTTAAACCGCTTGTTAGGGGGAAACTAGACGAAGGCGAATGGGGTCAGAAGGAACGCCTCAGCGGATATCGCACAGTCCGCTAGACTGAGTGACCGTAACGGGGGACTATGTGGAAAGTGGAATATGATCTTCACTTCGACTTTCTGCTGGATCTTCTGTGAGTTGTTGAAGTTCTGTCACGCACATTTCTTAGTTTTAATGGGAAATTCATATGGGGATGACTTATTTTGAATTATTTCATTCGTTGGAAGTTTAATAGGCTATTTTCCCACAGACATCGGAACACACCATGAATATCTCTGTAGTGAAATAGCTGTGAATACACGTCTGTCATGGATTGTGTTTAGCATGTGTTAACTTCATGCTAGTATGTCCAGTGGATTGCATGCTAGCATTAGATTGCAGACACACACAAACACACCCACACAAACACACACACACACACACACACACCAAAGAGTAATTTGACTACTGAGTATTATTTTATTCTTGAAATAGAAGCTATCCCCGTGGGAGCAGTGAGACAGCAAAATCATGTGTGTGTGTTTGTGTGTGTGTGTGTGTGTTTGTGTGTGTGTGTGTGTGTTTGTGTGTGTGTGTGTGTGTGTGTGTGTGTGTGTGTGTGTGTAATAATTCCTGTAAATTATTTTGTTGGATGACTATACATTGCTGAATTGCCTGTAGAGAACCGGAGCTGGGGATTTTTTTTAACTGAATGGAATACTGGAGAGCTATCAGAAAGGCAACACACACACACACACACACACACACACACACAAGTTCACAGAGATTTTTGATGTTGGCAGCTCACCTCACTCTCCACACCCTGTGCATGACACACCCCTTTTGGGCAAGAGTTAGACACGAGAGAGAGAGAGAGAGAGAGAGAGAGAGAGAGAGAGAGGACATGCAGAAGAAAGAGATAAAAGAAGAGAGGGGGGGTATTGCTAGACACTGGAAAGAAAGCGAGTGATCGGCTGGGGGAGGGCAAGGAGAGAAGAGGAGAGGAGATATTGGCTGTTTGGGAGAGAGGGATGAGAGAAGAGAAAATGGAGGGAAATATAGAGTGGGTAAGTTAAAGTAAGGAGAGGTGTCAAGAGAAAAGAGAAAGAGAGAGAGAGGGATAGAGAGAAGAAGAGAGGGGAAGAGGGATGAGGAGGGATTACCTATGAGTCATAGACAAGCAGTCTCACGTCTCTGCTGCCCACTTTATGAGTGTGTGACGGAGGCACACGCTTGGTGCTGCACGCAAATGCAGACACACACACACACACACGCACACACACACAAGCACACGCACGCACGCATGCACACACACACACACAAACACACACACACACACACACACACACACACAGTTACACAGTCATACACACACACACACACACACACACAGAAACACACGCACGCACGCACACACACACACGCACACACGCACAGTTACACAGTCATACACATATGCACACTCACATTCATGCACATGCATGCACACAGACTCTCTCTCTCTAACACACAAACACCCAAAAACACACATACACATTCTCATTATAGCACACCCTCTCATACACAGACATTCTTGCTTTTTCTTTCTAACACACACACACACACACACACACTCCTAACATCAATGCAGGTCATCATCAGATAGTGGTCTTCAGCGTCATCCCTCCACCCATACGCATAAAGATTTCAGTTCTGTGTCCGTGGAAACCATTTACTCAGATCAATCACTCTGAAACAGATCAATTGGTCATTATTGATCAGAGGGGGAGTGCTTGCTCCTCTGGGTGCCGATTTCCTCGCTGATCATGTGTAACGATCCGAAGTCTCCATTTACAGGTGTGGTTAGGCTGACGGGTGGGCTTTATAATGCTGTAAAATGTGATTGGCCATGAATCCCAGACAGAAACCTCTGATTGGTCAATCATTAATGTGGAAGACCTTTGCACTTGTTAGAACAAACAGGCCAACAATTATTCATACGGTTTGAGAGTGATCTTCATCCACTTACATGCAGTTGAGGATATTAGATTTGTATGACTAATACGGCCTAGTCCAGACACCCTGACAAACACACACACACACACACTGCAGACACTTCTATAGTTCCTCTCTCTTTCTCCGTCTCTCTCTCTCTCTCTCTCTCCCTTTTTTCTCAGGACACTGGGTTCCATGGCTGCCATGGAAACGCCCATGGTAACGGTGCCTTATCGAGTTTAGGTGTAATGTAATTGGTGTAATCACATCAAGACAAAAATCTGACTAACCCTCCCAGAATCCCTGGCGCACGCATGCAGCATATTGGTGGTCTGTCCAGATGAAAGAGTTGATATTCAGTAGCAAGGTGGACCACACACACACACACACACACACACACACACACACACACACACACACACACACACACACACACACACACACACACACACACACATGTTTCTACCCTTTGTTTCATTTAGCCTGTGTGCAGTTGCCCTTGATATTGACTAGTGAAATAACACAGACTTAGGGAGGGTTTTGGCCTCCTTTGACAGATGAAAGAGCCTCGTTGATTTGTTGACATGCATAAATCTCTCGCCTGGCATTCACCCGACCTAAGGTGAGAGTGTGTGTGTGTGTGTGTGTGTGTGTATAGATGTGTGTTTGTGTTTGTGTGTGTGTGTGTGTGTGTGTGCATAGATGTGTGTACTGCGTGTGTGTTGGGGGGATCCTCTGTGTGTCTTGAAGGTGAGACTAAGGAGGTGTGTGTGTGAGTGTGTGTGTGTCTGTGTGAGACAGAATTTGTGCGTGTTTATGCTTGTGTGTGTGTGTGTGTGTGTGTGTGTGGAACCTGCTGTTTGCGCAGGCTGTTCCCTAATGAAAGATTAGGGCTCATTATAATCCCAGTTACACCCACACCCACTCACACTCTTTCTCTCTCTCCCTCCCTCATTCTCTCTCCCTCCCCCCCCCCTCTCTCTCGTTCTCGCTCTCTCTCTCTCTCTCTCTCTCTCCCCCCCTCATTCTCTCTCTCTCCCTTCCCCCTCTCTCTCCCTCTCTCACACACACAGTGCATAAAAATGCAAATACACCTCTGCTCTACCCCATATCATAAACATACACCCACACACAAGCATAAACACACACCAATTCTGTCTCACATACATACCTTATCTGTGCATACCCACAGAAATACCCCCCCCCCCCCCCCACACACACACACACAGACACACACACACACACACACACATACATACACACACACACACACACACACACACACACACACACACACACACACACACACACACACACACACACACACACACACACACACACACACACACACATACACAGACACACATTCACATACCAGAGGATCAGAGCTGGTTGTGTTAATCTGCTGCACAGGAACGGGGCATTAGTGTATCAGTTAGTGAGTGTGGTACCAGACAGAGTAACTCACTTAAGATATTATCTGCACATATCTGCTGTCTGCAGAAACATACACACGCACACACACACACACACACACACACACACACACACACACACACACACACACACACACACACGCATGCACATGTACTCACTTACACACACACACAGACACACACACACCCATACACACACGCACACACACACACACACACACACACACACAGACACACACACACAGACAGACACACAAGCACATGTACTCACTTACACACACACACGTACTCACTCTCACACTCTCTCACACACACACACACACACACACACATATGCATCAAACAAACAAAAAGCTAAAAAATGAATTCACTTCACACCCTTCAGTAATGAACATGTAGATCGACACAAGCCGCTTCTCATCTGTGACTTTGCTGTTTTTGTTGTTGTGTTGTTGCCATAGTGATGCCAGCTTGGCAGATGTGCTTTCGGACTCCGAGTCAGAACTCGGCAGCTTGGAGCAGCTTGCCCGTGGTAGCACGGATACACTCGCCAATGGTTGCCGTGCCGACTCTGACGCCGCCAAGCGATTGGCCAAACGGCTGTACTACCTAGAGGGCTTCAAACGCTGCGATGTGGCACGACACCTGGGCAAGAAGTGAGTAAGAGGGTGTGTGTGCCCGGGGTGGGGGTGTTTCTGTGAGTGTGTGCATGCCTGCGTGTGTGTGTGTGGGGGGGGGGGGGTGTCTGTGAGTGTGTGCATGCCTGCGTGTGTGTGTACAAGAGGTGAGGGTGTGTGTATGTGTGTGTGTGTGTGTGTGTGTGTGTACGTACTCTTTTGCTCTAAAGAAATTAGTCTGATGAGCAGTTCAGTCAGTGTCTCACAACTCACCACTCATATACATTTCCCCCACTGCAGTAACGACTTCAGCCAGATGGTGGCGGCGGAGTACCTCACCTTCTTCGACCTCTCTGGTATGACGCTCGATCGAGCTCTCAGGTGAGTCCAGGCCAAGGTTGTGTGTGTGTGTGTGTGTGTGTGTGTGTGTGTGTGTGTGTGTGTGTGTGTCATTACCTTATCAAAAAATTCCTTCATTTTTCTGGAAATACCACCACCTTATGTAGAGGGAACTCAAATGTCATTGCATCAGCCTTCCCTTGCATCAGCCATGAAATTACGCAATTACGTGTTGTGATATGAAAATGCCAATCTCTAATTTGACAGACTCTAATAGCACAGCCTCTGCTGACAGGATCTGACCCCTCCCCCCCGAAGTACATGTCATTCTGTGTCACTTCACACCGTTTTCATCTGTGACTCAGCTGTTTCCATCTCTCTCTCTCGCTCTCTCCATCTCTCTTTTGCTCCCTGTCACTCTCTCTTCTTGCTACCTGTCACTCTCTCTCCTTCGCTATCTCTATCTCTCTTTTTCTACCTGTCACTCTCTCTCCTTCTCTCTCTCTATCTCTCTTTCGCTACCTGTCACTCTCTCTCCTTCTCTCTCTCTATCTCTCTTTCGCTCCCTGTCACTCTCTCTCCTTCTCTCTCTCTATCTCTCTTTCGCTACCTGTCACTCTCTCTCCTTCTCTCTTTCTCTCTCTCTTTCGCTCCCTGTCACTCTCTCATTCTCTCTCTCTCTCTTTTGCTACCCACCATCCTCTCTCTCTTTCTCTCTCTCTTTTGCTCCCTGTCACTATCTCCTTCTCTCTCTCTCTATCTCTCTTTCGCTCCCTGTCACTCTCTCCTTCTCTTTCTCTCTCTCTTTCGCTCCCTGTCACTCTCTCCTTCTCTCTTTCTCTCTCTCTTTCGCTTCCTGTCACTCTCTCCTTCTCTCTTCTCTTTCTCCCTATTGGCCCCTCTCCCTGTCTTTATGTCTCTCTCTCTAGTTCCCGTCCATCCTTCTCCTGCCCTTGTC